>NC_049983.1:17432577-17548923 GCF_000003815.2 Branchiostoma floridae | reverse complement strand
AGCAAATTATAAAGTTACACATGAATGCAATGAATGTCATCATGACAAATTGGCAATGATATTTACTCTACGCTGTAACCGGTGGCGGACAAGTGGCCTGAGGAAGGCACAGGTGTCGAGGATCCACTCCTCTCTCTCCGTCAACCCCCTGGCCTCATCCCCGGCACCGCTCATCTTCTTGTCCAGCCGGGTGAAGTTGTCCTTGATGGACCGCCACCATCCCATGAGGTAGTCCCCTGTCTTCTCAAGCTCTAGGCCCTTCTCAGCCCAGAGTGCTTCCTTCATGTCCCTACGCTTGAACAGCATGAGCTTACTGTTCCAGAGGATGGGGTTCTCCTTAATCCATTCTATCAAGTCACCCTCTATGTCAGCGTCAAGGGAGTAGCTAGTCTTCTTGGCCCTCAGCCTTTGCTTCTTGGGGGCAACACTCTCTGAGAGGGAACTTGAGTGTGAGACCTCTTCACCCTGGCCCTCGTCTCCTTCAGGTTCGTCACCGTAAAGTGGTTCCACCTTGATAAAACCTTCATGGTCACCTGGGGTGTCAAAGTGGTGTGACTGTGCAGATTCTCCTGTAGTAGATAGGGGGCGCTGTTGAGCATGGACGCCATGTCTACCAACACTGGCAACAGGAGAAGGAGCATTGTCACTACTTGCACGGGGCGTACGTGGACTCGTAGTTGATCCTGATTGCTGGTGGCTCATGATGCCAAAAGGTTGGTGTTCAGAGGCCATGGAATGCCTACGGAAGCTGCACTTCTCATGAGAAACAACTGGAAGCAGTAGCCTTTGTTCTATCGGCGCGGCGAGCGGCGGAAAATACGCCCGGAGTACGCTTGGTATTCGTGGGAAGTGCGTCAGTCGTGTGTACGTGTCGGCAAAATTCGGGTGCGTTCGGAATACGCTCCATATATGGCAATCCCTTTGCACACTGCACGCATGAAGAAAAATATTGTGGTGCAGTGAATAGCAAATCATACGAACCTCATACGCGCTGAAGGAGCTGAATTCGTGATTTATACGCCAGATCAAAATAAGTCCCAAAACTGAAATTTTGAGCGTATGGCTGAAAAAGGGATTGATATCTACTAGTATTTGACCAGTTAGCCCAAATGAGTTAACGTTAAATACGTGGATCATTTACGTGAATCATTACGCAACGTATCTGTACTGAGCATTATTGAAAATACTAGGTAAAAATAAAACAACTAAATCTATGCTGCTCTACTTTATTCTATCGTTAACAAAACGATCATACTTTTAATGTTATGCTATCATCAAATATATCATCATCGAATTCACAGAGTTTTTGTTGTTGTACGACGTCGTTTGAGGACTGAACTGATACAAATGAAGTTCGTCTTTTGCTACCTGTTACTTGTTAGAACGCGTATTTAAATTCAAGCACTTATAAAAGACGTATATGCACACCTAATACAAAATGAGCTTTATTTTCGATGCGGTTGGAGTTTAAAAACAAGTAATACGGAAGTTGAAAGGCCGCACTTGATTTGTGGAAACTTGCGTCAGAGACAGAGAAGCAGAAGAATCAGTAAAACAAACAAGATTGACCTGAATAAACATGATAACGTTACATATACCATGATTTCCCCGGCCTCAGATTTTCTTCTGTCACTACAACATGCCTCAGCATACCTTTGATCTCGTCCTGGCGTGTTTTGACCTACAAAAGTAATATAACGTTAATGCTAATCTCTTCTTCACATCGGACATGTCAATTTTCTCTATCTAGATGGCAAAATGGACTAATTCCTTCATGCCTTTTACCATCGTTCCGCCTAGTAAAAGAACCCTACGCGAGACCGTAATCAAAGAGGCGATCTTAAAAGAGCAGAGACAGGAAATGTATGTTGAACACAAAAATGCCAGCACGTGTAAGAAATGTGGGAGCTGCAGGCTTTAGCCCCACGCGTGAAAGAAAATATCTGGACCTAAAAGAATCCAATACTCTTTGGAAACCCTGTGTGCATCGCTAAAAGCACAAGTCATGGGGAAGCCGTATTTCACTAAAAAAAAACACCATGCAAGACCACAATCGAGGAGCCTGACAAAAAAAAAGAAGAAGAAAGAAAACTAAAGTAAAGAGAACTGGTCTTTAAAATTTCAAAACATTTCCCGCCACTTCGGTGAAAGGTCAAATTTTCTTGTGACGTTAGTCCTATTCGCTCTGTGATTGGCCAGTCGCCATCTTACGACGTAAAAGATTTTTCATTAGTCTACTGCGTGTTTGGGAGGCAAGACTTGAAAATACCTTCATCTCCTGAGATAACTGTCAAACTTTACAGGTAACGGCCAACTTACGACTTATTTACGTCTTTTGTATTGTACGTGTGAAATTCTCGCCCTCTCTAGAGCTTTTCCGAAAGAGGAAGTATTTATTTTCTCTCTTTGGGTGCGATAGAAAATAGCGAACCGAGCTAGGAAAATACACAAAGTAATGAATGTGGGAGGGGGGCGACGTCGAGAGCGATCGATTGAAATTTTTGCGTAATCCTGTTGAAAATGGAGGTTATACCACTGTTTCTCCGTCGCTTTGGGTTAAAAATCCGTCAGGAAAATGATATCAGTAGCCTTGAGAACACGTAGGAGGACTGTCTGGTTACGTGCACTTGATCTTGGAGGTCGATTTTCCGTGATAAGTCGGATAGACGATTCGACCACTTCCACCCACGACTTCCTGCCATAGAGAAAGTAATCATCGCCGGATCCAGAACCGGTTTGTTTCGGTTCCTGTGGAGTCAAGTGGAGGCGGTGATGTAATAACCGTATTGTTAGGGTGGTGGGTGATCAGAATTTGTGCTAAATTATGTCGTTGAGAAAGTCCTGTCTTTAATCGAATAGCTGATCAAACCTAGGTGTAGAATTTACTAGAAAAACTATACATTTATATGCCCCAGCCCCCAGGCCATAACTGTTATTATGAGGAGTGTCAGGCTGCTGTTCTTGCCTGTGTTATTAGTACTACCAAGCTGTTCCATGATATTAGATTATAAGTAAGGCTTTGTTATGGTTTTAGTTTCCCTCTTACCAACAAATCCATGGTTTTAATTTTTCTCTTACCAACAAATTCATTCAATTTCTCTCATAATTTTTTGCCTAACTGGACACTATCAACTTCAACGGGTGGTCATGGGGTTAGTCAGAGTGGATTTTTTTTCCAGCTAGCCAACCAGGGAAGACCTGTGTACTTATCGAAAAGTGTGGTGGGTTCTTAAACATGCTTAAGGTGTGGCTCTCCTTGATACGGGGCCTCCTTGGTGAGACGTTTCTTACTGTAGGCAGGCATTGATTGTGTCTGTTCAATATTGATAGCAGAAATGTCCTTTCATTTTGGAATTGATCAGTACCATTGTGTTTGGGATTTCTCTTCTCTTCTGGCATGGGTTTAAGAGTACCAATCTACCTGAACCATTTTGAGTTGAAAATTGAACCAGAATTTGCTAGAAAGCCTAGCTGGTTTGGTTAAACTAGTAAAAAAAAAAGAAAAGAAGTGCACCTCCTGCTTGTGAATGGTTTATTTGTGGCTTGTATTGTTGTGGTGAGAATGATACTGTAAATGCAGAAATGTTCGCGGTGGATTAATATTCGGGGTTTTCGCGGCGGCCACTTCACCGCGAATTTAAATCCCCCCACGAACATTTTTCCATAACAGTAAGAGACTACAGTGCATGGTGCTACCGCGAAATTAAAACCACCGCGAAAAGTCCATTTTCCCGCTACCGCGAAATTAAATCCCCGCGAACTTAAATGCATTTACAGTACTGGGTCATTGATATGCATATCTAAAGGAGGCAGACTGCTTTGTTTTCACACCTGTTTGTTAGCCATGGGGCGGTGACTACATGTGTCAGTAATGTTTACATGTTTGTGCATGGTATTACCAAGGAGGTTACAGATAACTTATGTCAAAAGAATTTCTTAAAGAAGGGGGAAGGGGCAAATGAAACAATGACGAACATCTTCTTTCTATTGTGGCTACTGCCTCCATCTTTGTGAATTCTGAAAATGCAGAATTGTTCGCGGTGGATTTATATTCACGGTTTTCGTGGTGACCACTTTACGGTGAACTTAAAACCACCTCGAACATTTTTCTATTATGGTATTTATATAATTAGACTGCAGTCTATGGTGTTACCACGAACTTAAATCCACCGCGAAAAGTCCCTTTTCCCACTACCGCAAAATTTAATCCCCGCGAACTTAAATGCATTTACAGTATTCTGTTGCCAATACAAGTAGAAGATTTGACACCTTCTCTTTGTAATAAGTGTGTTGGGTTCTTAAACATGCATGAGGTGTGAGTGTCCTCAAATAAACGTAGGTGTATGCCTGTCAAAAAAGTTAAAGTTTGCCCATGCATCTACGGATGGATAGGCTGGCGCCTGTCTCCACTTCGAAACCCTTGGGCCACACCTTTGTGCAAGTCACTACAGCAGGTGGCTGGACCGCTGGTAGTGATGTGTGTTTGACACAAGCCACTACAGCAGGTGGCTGGACCGCTGGTAGTGATGTGTGTTTGACACAAGTCACTACAGCAGGGGGCTGGACCGCTGGTAGTGATGTGTGTTTGACACAAGCCACTACAGCAGGGGGCTGGTCCGCTGGTAGTGATGTGTGTTTAACTTCCATACTCTTCCTCATTAGTGCTGAGTGCTAAGCAGGGAAAGCAGCATGTACCATTTTTAGAGTCTTTGGTATGACTTGGCCGGGGATCGAACTCACGACCTACCGAATGCAAGGCGAACACTCTACCCACTCGGCCATTGCACTGGTATGACTGTTGACATCCTTCAACAAAGCTAGGTGAAAAGCACCTTTTAAAAGGGCAAATATGTGGCATGTCAGGGGATTCATACCTTGAACCTCGGGCTTCAGGGCCAAACATTGTAACCATTATGTCACCGGTGACACATTTGTCTGAGAATTAGTAATAAGACACATGTCCTTTCATGTCTTTACAGGGAAAGATGATATAACTGGAAACAAGACAGTACCACAAGAAATCTGCGGAACGAATTCGTCAGTTTGTTCTGCCTAAGTCTAAGGTCAGCGTCTTATAGTTCAAGATGGACGCAGACGAAATCGAAGTACAGGAAACGACCCCACTGTCCTCTGCAGAAGAGATAGAACTATGTCCCATTGAGGAGGACAGTATAAGCACAAGTCAGGTGTTGCTACAGCAACAAGATGACGAGGGAGACAGCACCAGCTGCAGCGAAGCGGCGGGCCCGGTCTGCGAGCACCTGAAACACCTCATGACCAATGGGGATGTGACCATTTCTTCAGCTGATGTAGAAGAAGATCTGGTCGCTCCACTGGCCACGCCCGAAGACCTGTCGTCCTTGTCGTCGGTCTCGCTACAGTCCTTGACTGATTCTAAGGATGCCTCGTCTGATTCTAAGAGTAAGAGTTCCCTGGTCGAGTCTGCAAAGTCCGAGGAAGAATTCTTAGAAGAAGAAGAACAAGAGGAAGAAGAAGAAGAAGAGAAGGAGGAGGAAGAACCAGGAGAGGAATCAACTCTTCTTACTCCAGATCAAAGGGAAGAAAGTGAAAGTGCAGAGAAGACTGAAGAACAGGAAGATGAAGATGAGGAGGAGGATGGTGCCAGGGGAGGTGATGGGGAATCTCACCAAGCCCTCAATCCCATCGTCATAGTGAAGACTCCAAGAAGGATTCTGAGGTGTCCACTCTGTGAGGCTGAGGTACGTGTCATTTTTCCTTCGTTTTTAGCAACAGAGCAATCCATTATTTGCTTACCATGAGTAACACTACAGCAATCTCAATTAGGCCCAAGAAAAAATAGTGTTATTGTGCAGGGCTCGAAATACTGGGTGCATGTGCACCCAGGTGCACCCAAAATTGGAGCTGTGCACCCAATTTTTTTCAGTGACTGCACAGGTGCACCCGAATATTTTCAAACGCTTTATAATATGTGTGTTAAAATGTCAGTATACTAAGAAAACACCATACTGTAAATGCAGAAATGTTCGCGGTGGATTAATGTTCGCGGTTTTTGCAGTGACCACTTTACCGCGAATTTAAAACCACCGCGAAAATTTATCTATTCTGATATTAGATTGCAGTCTATGGTGTTACCGCGAACTTAAATCCACCGCGAAAAGTCCTTTTTCCCGCTACCGCGAAATTAAATCCCCGCGAACTTAAATACATTTACAGTATTCTTGACATCTATGTGTTAGAAAGATAATAAAATGACTGTCATAGTACTTCTGTTTTCTGAAGAGCTCCGTTCAAATTACTAATTTAGTAGGTTTGCAATTAGGTTATTCTGATATTCTACTTTATTTCATGTGGTGCACCCAAAGTTATTTTGGTGCACCCAATTTTCTAGGTTGGGTGCACCAGTGCACCTATTCCCAAAAATGAATTTCGAACCCTGTTGTGTTTCTACTTGGTTTCTGGTTACCCAATCGCCCCTAAACCTGCCGACCTCGGTGACCCGAGCCTTTGACTGCTAGCTATAGCAAGTCACATCAATTTTGAGATCTGACATTTAGTCAATTACCATGATGATGTAAATGTTGTAGGATCATTTTGCAGCATGTTCTCCTCAATTCTGTTTCCACTCGTTGGATCATTTCGGCTGAAATCTAAAAACAAAAGAAGAAAAGAATACCTACCTACTGATGCTATCTTTTTCAGGATTATAACCACAACAATAATTGTGTAGATCCTTCTAGTATGTAGATGCTGCTTGCCAAAAGAAAAGCTACATAGAAGTGTTTGTCTGGAAGGCTAGGTACAGCATGTCAGTTTTGCTTCTGCTGTGTGAAATGTCCTCCAACCATTCCAGCCTTAAGTAATTAAAACTCGCTTGCTCTACAATATCCATGTCACATTTGCTGATTCCCTGCACAATTCCGTAGTGTGTGGAATCGGTTTCCTATATATAAGCAAACTACATCCATTACAGGTACTATTACTTACTGCCCTAAGCTAAGGTGAAAAACGAAAACACATTAATTTCATTCAGTCAGGCTTCAATAGTTTTGCTTCCATTCTGTTTTACTGAGTTGCAATTGTAAGTTAATCAGGCATTGAAGAATCATGTATAAAAATATGATTTACTTGCACAGTAAATCAGCAAGGAGATCGCAGGTCATGCTGGTATTGCACATATAGAATGTCAGGTGGAAAATGAAATTAAATGAAAGGAAATAAACTGTTTCTGGGGTATTGTAATTGTGTAAAACCATTCACAATTTTGTCCATCTTCAAATTTGGAGGTGTAGAAGATTAGATTTTTTACCTCATCATATATTATGTTAGATGTAAGGTTCCCAATCACTGAGGATTTATTGCCCAGCAAATGCATAGGTTCAAACCTGACTAGAACTAGAGTTCGGCGACCTCATACCTCCATGAAAATTTAGAGCTTTCGTAAATTTCATGCAATTGACTAGCACATTAACATAATTTATGCATGGTATTGTTCATCATTGACTAACGTACACATGTCACCATTATAAAATTATCATTATTAATCATAAAGCGTTTTTGCAATTTTTACATAAATTATGCAAATAAGTTCCTCATTACCATATTTGGTATCTGCTTATATTCCACCTATCATAGTTAACATGTGTTACATTTATTGAAGTCCAGTTATTGAAAACAATGGAATTATACAATTTCCTCATTAATCATGCAAATTAAGTCCTCATTTGCATAAAATGTATATCATTATGAACATATTTGCCTAAGGTACCCGCATGCCTAGTATGATGCCAATCCATCAATCCTTTCTGCAGTTATCCTCTTTAGAATGTCTTGACAAAAACGCCCCTGCAGTTCCGCAATTAAATGTTAGGGGGCTGAAACCTGCCCCACTTTGTCATGACACTGCAAGCTATCTACCAGCCAAATGTCAAGACCATATCACATCCAGGACAAGAGATACATTGAAAAAACTGCCATGATATAATATCCTCATTAATTATGCAAATGTACTCCTATTTTGCATAATTAGTATTTAATCTTGTACAAAATTGTCTAAGGTACCTACATACCAAAAATGATGAAAATCCGTTGTTCCCTTCTTGAGTTATCCTCGTCAGAAGTTTTTGACAAAAATGCCCCTGCTATTCCCAAACTAGACATCGTCGGTCAGCCTGTACTGTAGAGCGGGAAGGAGAGATCCTCACTAAGGCTGGTGACGTAGCGGACTACTTCAACTCATTCTTTACGCAGAAGGTGAACTCTCTGAGAGCAGGGTTGGACTCGCAAACAAACGGGGACCTTCTCCAGCTGATAAGGGATAAGGTCATGGTGGGAAAGGACTGTAGTTTTGACTTTCAACTGACACATTGGGAACAGATCCACAAACACCTTCTGTCCTTATCTGATGGGAAAGCTACTGGACTTGACAATGTCGACAACAAGCTGTTAAGGTTGGCTGCCGATCAAATTGCCAGACCACTTTGCTACATCATAAACTTATCGCTCATTACCTCTGAGTATCCGACGGCATGGAAAAGAGCCAAGGTTGTTCCTCTGCCCAAGTCGGCTACGACTCGCTTAAGCGGGCCGAACAGCAGACCAATAAGTCTCTTACCTGCTTTCAGTAAGGTGATGGAGAAAGTTGTGAGTTCTCAAATATCGGACTATTTCATAGTGAATGACCTGATGTCACCCCACCAACACGCCTACAGAAAACATCACTCGACATGCACTGCACTCTTGCAACTAGTAGATGACTGGTATCGTAAGATCGACCAGGGTAACATCGTCGGGGTCATATTCTTGGATTTTTCCGCTGCCTTTGACTTGGTGGATCACAGCTTTCTGTTACAAAAACTGGCGTGCTACGGTTTCTCAGACACAGCAGTGCATTGGATGGACAGTTACCTAGCTGGAAGAGAACAGTGTGTACACTTCAACGGCACGAACTCACCGTTTAGGGAGGTTAATTGTGGCGTACCCCAAGGTAGTTGCCTTGGCCCCCTGCTGTTCACAATATTTACAAATGACCTACCTTTTGCCGTGAGGGAAACGATCCCCGAAATGTATGCAGACGACACATCTGCATACACGTGCTCACCATCAGTGGAGACAGTAACGGTCAATTTACAGGAAGATTTGAATAATATATGTAACTGGGTGAGGCTAAACAGACTGTTCTTGAATGCAAGTAAGACAATGTGTATGTTGCTTGGGAGTAGACCCAAAATGTCAAAGAAACCGAAACTCACCTTGTTTGCTGACGGATGCCCTATACAACAAGTAACAACAATGAAGCTACTTGGGAGCACCTTGGATGAGTGTCTCACGTGGGACCGCCATGTAGAAGAAACCATAAAGAAAATGGCTAGGTCCCTGGGCGCCATCAGAAGGAGTGCAGCATACTTGGATCAGTCCTTAGTAAAAATGTTAACAGAAACACTTACCTTGCAACATCTTGACTACTGTGCAGCGGTTTGGGCTTCTACTACACAAAAGAACATCACCGCGCTACAAGTGATGCAGAATAAAGCAGGCAGACTTACCTTGGGAACTAATCGCACCCCGATCAAGCATATGCACAATGTCTTATCATGGTTAACTGTGAGCGAAAGACTCTATGTAAGCAGCATGTGTACATTTCACAAGGTACTCCTTGCCAGGGAGCCGTCTTCATTGTACAGTAGACTACATTTGGTATCGGACCAGCATAGTTATCACACGAGACACGCGGCACGGAAAAACTTAAGAACTGAAAAACCAAAAACAAATAGCCTGAAAAAATCCTTCACATATAGAGCAGCAACAGATTGGAACAAACTATCACATGAGCTGCAAACTGCGAACACATCCAGGATTTTCAGACGGCAGCTGGTGAAACATATGCGAGACTTAGCTAAAGACACATGAGGGGCTGGATGATTGATGATTATTGGATAAGGCACATGTGTTTTTGTTTAATGATTTTTTTATTGACATGTTGTATGTGTGTATGTTGCAAACTGTATGTGTTTATGTGTATTACTCCTGGAAGATTAGTTGCTGCATTGTTATGTTAACAACTAAAGGAGTGAATGAACAATAAACAATAAACAATAGACGCTAGGGGGCCTAAACTTACGTAATTTTTTCCTGAGCACAAGAGCTATCTAATACTTAAAAATCTTGACCATAGCATGTTCAGAACACCGAGATAGCAAAACCGGAAGTTGCGCTGCAGTATCAAGGCCACACACCAGGGGGCCCAAAATTGACCTTGACCTTCGTCTTCCCAACCCCTACCTACATACCAAATATCATCGTAGTCCATCAAGAGGTTCTCAAGTTATGATGACCACAAATATGCGGACACACAGACACACACACAAACACACAAACACACAGACAAACACACACACAGACACACTCAAAACTATACCTCCATTTTTTCATGGAGGTAATTACTGGGCAAGAAAGACAGTAGAATTAAGCTGTGCAACTGATAGTGATAATTTTATTTACGTTTTTTGGGGGGGGGGGGGGGAGGCTGTTCAGCATTCACAGCCAGGGCTGCCCAACTATAGCTAGCCTTTCTTCAGTGGAACTGCGGGTATAGAAATCATGTGAATATGATGACATTTCTACCAGGTTGACAACACTATAATACTTTCTTAATTTTGAATCATACATTGTCATTGAGTTCATTCAACTTCAGGTAGTAGTCCTAAACCAATTTTAAAGGGTACATATATAAGTATATACATTTTCAACCTATACTATATGTTTAAAATACAATGGTAATTAAGTACAGAAATCTAATTGTTGACTGAATGAGAGCTTTGATTATAGTTCACCTGACATTAGTCTATATTGTTTCTGTTGTACCTTAAACTAAGATTTGTTCTATTTTTTGTTTCGCAATATATATGTAATCAATCATTAATGTAAGATGTTTAGACTTAGCAGAAAGTAGTGATTCTAAGATGCCTGTCTTTCAATGTCAGACCCAGAGGTAACCTTTTCTATTCCATTTTGTTTTATTCCATCTGTAATGATTTGTTGCTGTTTTTGTTGCTTGCTATGTAGTAAAAAATTGTATCAGGACTTGAAACTTAATTTTTATAGGTCACAAAAAATAACTCTACTGTAATACACTGCCTAAAGGATTTCAAGTTTTATCAAGAACCGCATCTAGAGCAAAAGTTGTTCTGTCGTTTTCCCAGCCTTTTAAGCAACACGTTTACATGTAACATGTTTCCAGTCCTGACTACAATGTCATGTCCAATGTCATGGCTAGCTTCTTGTGTTGGGTGTGTGCAGCATATTCAAACCTTCCTCCTTTTGTGGCAGGCGCTAGAAGCCATGGCAAGACAAGGGACAATAGTTCTGCCGGCAGACATGCATAGAGGTGGTGGCGACGCAAGACTGCAAAATACAGATGAACTAGTTAGAATGGTACTGGCCTGCATGAATTCTCTCTGTCCATTTGTAAAGAACATTAGTTGCGAGTCTCTAGAAATCTTCAATGTCTTCTTGTCTGCTGTGACCTATTGCTTTCACTTCAGAGAACGCCATAAACAATGGTGGACCAGGGTTTTAGAACATTTCAAGTCAAAACAGTAATTTCCTGAGGCTTGAAGTTGAATTATGATAATCAATTCAACAGAATGTACCAAACACAGGTTGTTCGTGCTGTCTCCAGCTTTAAAATTTGTTAGTCTCACTTTCTGTTTGGAAGCCTATGTTGTTATAATTTTAACCTGGAGTCCTGCCTTGTTAACTTTGGTCCACTCCTGACAGTGGCTACTAGGGCTGGGTACCGGTACGGTGAACCTGTACAAAACCGTTTTTTCTTATTGGACCGGTCCGGAAAAACCGGACCTGAAAAAAATTGGTGGACCGGATGTTGGACTATTAGAAAATAAAAGGATTATATGATCAAGAATGCACACATTTTGGGGCTTACCGGTCAAAGAAAACAACGAGAGCGAAGCAGGTAGAGTTTATAAATTATAGTCATTTCTACAAAGTTTCCCAGTCAATCGTACAGAGGGAGTTAGTCTTGCAGGATTGTAGAATGCCAATGAGAGTCAAATACTCCACAAAACATACTATTTGTCTAGCGAAATGTACCATTGTTTTTAGTATCGTCCAGTCACATGCTCTCACATACTGAATCAGGTTCAGGTCCAGACCTGAACCTGATCCTCTGGACCTGAACCGGACCTGGACCTGAATTTTCTGTACCGGTACCCGGTACCAAACCAGACCAAAGCTAACACGGCAGGACGGAGGGATGGTAGCCTGACTAAAATCGTGCCCCTAGCGACCGGCCCTGCAATTGCTGCCACCCTAACCACAGCCAGCGAGAGGTTGTGTAAACACAGGCTAGGGGGATGGGTTCTGGAGACAGCCCTCTCACAACCTTAGAATAAACCTTTCTTTCAATCATCCATTCATTCATTCATAGTTCTTAGGTTTTAGAAATTCCCTTTATTCCTGTAACATGTACTAATGTTGTGCTGCACAGCCTGTTGAATTAATTATATACTAGACTGTCCCTCTTTTGCCATCCTCCTAGGCAGGGACATCCAACATGGAAACTGCCTGTCTGGATGTACCCTGCTCTTTCAACCGTCACCCTTAGTTCCTGACTGCCCTGCTTATGAATATTTAATGAGCTTATCCTTCGACGAGACCACTTTTGAAAACTGAAAGGCTTATCCCTGATTGGCTGACAGCTGGTTTTGGGGGGATGTCCACAGGAACTATAAGAGTGATGGTTGAAAGAGCAGGATACATCCAGACAGGCGGTTTCGCTGTTGTATGTCCCTGCGTAGGAGGATGTCTCTTGCATGTCAGTCCAGCCATATTCAGCCTATATTCCCTGCTAGCTGTCAATAGAAGTTTTGGAGTGAATTACAGCTTAACATTACAATCCTGGGCCCTTAGCCTGGGTACCTCTGTAGTGGCCGCTGGCTCAATGATATTTTCACTTGCTCCATGGGTAGCAAAGGAAAAGATAGAGCCAGCTGTTACTCAATGATATTTTCACTTGCTCCATGGTTAGCAAGGGAAAAGATAGAGCCAGCTGTTACTACGATGGATGGTACCCAGCTGGCTACAAGGCCCAAGGCTAGACTTCAGCTCTGTCTACTACTTCTCTGCCACCACTTTGCCATTGCTTGTGTAGCCCCCTGTGTTCTACCATGAATTGTTGGTCTGTCTCTCTAACCATTGGCTTCATGTACCCCAGTGCCTTCCTGCCCCCATCTAACCACAAAACTCTTTTTCATTAACCCTAATATACCAGTAGAGTAGTGCTTTCTTTCCCTTTGTTTCCAGAGTGTTCGAACTGTGCATGTGCAGCAAGATGCATTGTGGGTAATATGTCAAAGGTGAAGGCCCCAAACTTAAAAACTGAGTTCTTGCCGGGTCACCTCTCTACAGAGGATGAACTAAACTGAACTGAAATTGCTTAGACCATGCTTAATACATTGTGTTTTCTTTATGTCTCAGGTGCCTTTAACGTTGATGTACTACCCACAATGCACCATGTTGTGCATGTGCAGTTTAAGCCATTAACCAGCTTATTGTATGTTCGTATGTACTCATCCTTCTTTCATCCATCCTATGGTCAATCACTTTTTCTTTCTGTCCATAGGCAGAATTAAAAGGATGAATCATTGATAAACCAATCAAAGAATGTCTTTTATCCACATGAAGTCTCTTCCATGTAGGTGGCTATTTACATCTGTTCACTGACAATACTGCTTCAAACTTTGCTGTATGGGTTGACTTTTTATTTCCTTTTCCTTCAATTTTCAAGGAAAATGGAACTTCTCCTGTTTATCAAGTGACTAGCAGGGAAGGAGCCAGGCAACTCAGGGAAGGAGTTACAGAGGTAGATACTTTTTAATCTCTGTTTTCTTTTCACTTTGTTGTGTGAATTAACACTGAATAAAGGTACATTATGTTTGTACTTTGCATGTTGGTTAGGCAGTAGACCAAAGTAAAAAAGTAATGTCAGTTGTACTTATAAAATGATTTGTGTTAACTAGTACCAGACAAAGTTTTACTGTAATGTTAGTGTTAGTATATGCATAAAAACACAAATTCTAAGTTGTTGTATGTTCTTCTTCTTTTATTGAACTCAAAAGTTGAAGTTTTTATCTGTTAAAATCTGTACTTAACTTCAGTAATCATACAATCAGTTACTTTAATTTATTATATTTAGAATGACAAACTTATTTGAGCTGGTATGCTCTTTTTATTTCTTACCATATTGTGCCAGAAGAACTGTCTTTTCTTTTCTTTTCAGTGATATTTGTGTGTTCTTACTGATATTAATATGCTGCTAAGTGAAATCATATGTCCAACTTATAGTTTTTAATAAGTACTGGTTACTTTGAGCTTGTAAAGGCACTAGGAAGGTTGACTTACATCTAGTCATCAAATATCAACTAAACTTTTAAAAGTTAATACTAAATAGTTTCTTGTCATGACATGCAGGAACATATAACAATAACAAGAAACATGTTTCTCAACATCAAAGTCCTCCAACATGTACATTCTTGCCTAACAGGCTTGCAGCTTGTATTACTGTACAAATGGTGAAATAGACAACAATCTAACCTTCTGAGGACATTAGCGCTGGCTATCCGTTTGCCAATGAAATCACTCTCCAAGCAGAGGTTAGGTTGCTGCCGTTTTTTGACATTTTTATGCATGTTTTTTTTTTAATCGGACCTCTAGGCTGTGAGACATCAAGAAACAAGCACAAAATAGAAAGCCCAATAAAAACTCCTCAAAGAGCCGGAGCCCAACTCTGCTTGGAGAGTAAATGAAGTCAGGAACGTCCCAGTGCCAAGGCACATGTCTGCCTGTTGTCCCTATGAAGCTACCAGCCAGTCATGTCATATCTTGACTAAAACAGGTGACGTGATTGGTTGGCAACTTTTACTGCAGGCTTGGTAAGCAAGAATATGCCATCAACTGTGGAAAATGTCTTTCCCAGTGCAAAATGACCAGTCTTAGCAGTTTATATAACCAGCCTATCACTCCTCTACACTCCCTGCCATGTTGCCGACATGTTATTTTTCCAGGACAACGCCTCCATGTGCTCGGAAGAAATGTCTCTGTACCCGATTGACGTTCGGGTTTTTCTCGAGGACAGCATCGAAGCGCTGGCGGGAAGCATCCAATGGGTGTGTTGGCATGTGGTCGTCCCGTGGTTTTCGTGCCCGTGGCCCCCTCCCCTTTTTTGTTAACATTGGTTGTATTGTAGTAGTGGCTGTCCTATGTTATGGCTTGCAGGTGCCTGCATGGTTGTGTCCTGTGTACTGATGACGATGTTTCGTTTTCTCCAGGTAGTTGGTAGAGTGGCTGATTTGCATGCGGCTGGTGATTGTGGTTTCAGTTCATTGTTCCTCCACCCCCCCCCCCCCATATTATTATTTTTGTATATGCTTAGGTTTTGTTTTTTTGCCTGATTTAGTGGTGAAAGGCAACATAGTTTGTAGTCATAGAAACAAAATCTTTATGGTGTAACTAGCTGACTACTGCCTACCCCTGCTTTGTGATCCCTGCAGCAGTATAATCAAACCACGAATAGTGAAAGGTTTTTTTTTACAACATATAGAACATGAAAGGATACTTGCATATACAAGTTATCTTGTCCTGGTGTCACTTAAGACAAAATAATTTTTTTTAAATTCTATCTTGCTAGACTTAGATTGGAAATAACATACATAATTTTGTCTTGCCAAAAGCTTTTGATTGACTTCTGAATCGAATCTCCTTTTTTTCAAAGTCAAAGCAAAAAAAGGTGTTCAAAGCTATATATTTGTACAATATTTTCTCCTGAACAAAAGTCTTTTCCTAAGTAGGTTATAATACTGTAAATGAATGTACAAAATTTAGGAAAGTAAATTTGCTGGGATTCGATTTCGCGGTAGCTGGAAAATGGACTTTTCGCGGTGGCTGTAAGTTCGCGGTAGCACTATGCACTGTAGTCTCTTACTGCCATGAAAGAATGTTTGCGGTGGTTGTAACTTCACGGTGAAGTGGCCACCACGAAAATCGCGAACATTAAACCACCGCGCAAGTTTCTGCATTTACAGTAATACACTACGGATTGCTTGATGCATACTGTTGGTTTCTAAGATGGGAAATTTGACACCTTGTATCATCTTTTCTATCATTGTAAAACTTGGTGATTAGGATGCATGCATGCATACAGGTGGGATTATAGTATAAAACAACTTTCCACATGTCAATACTCCCTCATTTGAATAACACTTTAAAAGTCTGCTATGGTACCCATACCTCTAAAACACCATTCATACCAGGATTCGTAAATTGGAATTCATCCAGATGTGATCTTGATTTGTGAATGGTCCCAATATCTACCTAATCCACCTCCTCAGTTGATACCCTGGAAACCAGACTTTTAGCCAGGGCTGGCAGAGAGAGTTAGCCAGTCTAGCTAGGCCGGCAAACTGACAAATCCCTGGAGTGCTTATCTAAGGTCCTCCGGAAGACATGCCTTGGCTCCCGAACAGATTCTCTGCCGGCCCTGGCTGAAAGTCTGGTTTCCAGGGTACTCAGTTGAAATCGGAGGATCAAAACGGGATCAATCTTGTGCGTAGGTGAATCCTAATTTGCCAATCTTGGTGTGAACAGGGTCCTAGGGATTGATTAAGAAGGGTGGAAGAAGGAAGGTGTCAAATCTAGAAGTAGAGTTGACAGAATTTCAGAAAGGACAACACTTTTACCAACTCCCTCATGCACGTTACTACTAGCAACTCCAGCGGTGGCTGCTTATAACCAGTTTTAGCTAGCTAGATAGGATAATCCTTTATAATGTGAATGTTTCCAACCTTAACTGTGACCCTTGTTGTGCTCTCTCCTGACTCCAGGTGGATGAGACAGACGACGAGTACGAAGGGTACTGCTATCCCGTGGACCCCTTCGCCATCCAGGTCCTCCCGCTGCCGGGCTCGGAGACGGCCCGCGCCTGCGCGCACTACGCCGCCAAGAAGACGCACCAGGCCATGGAGAGGACTCACGAGGTCTACGTCCGCGGGAAGGAGCGCTGGGGGGAGGTCTACGTCAGGGGAAGGGAGAGAGTGGGGGAAGCTTACGTACACTCGAAGGAAAGGATGGGAGAAGCTGCCGTCAAGGCCAAGGACAGGGTGGAGTGGGCCGTGGTCGGCACCAGGGAAGCCGTGGGGGAGACCCTGGTCAGGAGCAAGGAGGCCATGAGGAAAACTAAGGAGGCCATGGGGGAAACCATGAGGGAAACCAAGCAAGTGGTGGCAGAGAAGGTGGAGCACTCCAAGGAGGTGATCGAGAGAGGGGTGGAGAGGACCAAGGAGGTCGGCAAGAAAGTGGTGGAGGCACTGTGGAAGGTGAGTTGGTCTTAAAGTTATATTCCACCCCCGATGAGTGAATGGCACATTCTAGAATTATGATGCTAAAAACATCACTGAATTCTGATTGGCTAATCATACAGAGCGCCTCAACCAAGAAGTATTTCTGAACTCTGATTGGCCAATAACGCACATTTCAGAATTATGATGCTAAAAACATCTCTGATTTCTGAACTCTGATTGGCCGATCACACAGGGCAACCTGACCTGACACATTGTAACAGACAATAGGAGGCGTTCAATGGGTATATAAGTACCAGTGACATCACTCTTTGTCACTTCTTGAAAAAGACTTAGTTGAAACGGGTTGAATATCAGAGTCTATGTCATCATCGATCCATCCCTTATTGACATGTTAATAAAGGTTAGACATCCAGGTGATTAGCCAAAACTATGAATTGATATGTAAATAAGATGAGGAGACAGCTCAATTGAAGACAACTTCAGGACAAGTGTAAGAGTAAGCTCCTATTGTTTGAGCATCCTGTTGGACTTGTCCTGTCTATAACATCTGACAAGTTCAATCCAGTAGCTTGAGTAATCATTGCTTTTGCATATTTTGTATATCATTACCTGGATGTCTAACCTTTATGAAGGAATGAAGGATCGATACGGTAAAGTTTGCCTAAAGCCAGTGAAGAGTCTTGAGAACACCAGCAAGAAGATTGTAGACTATGGGAACCGTCTATGCCTCAGATTGCAGTGCCTCAAGGTAAAGCAAAGTGCACTTGTAATGGCAAAATTCTGAAACTTAAGAATTTTTTGGTCAAGAATTAACAAAAAATCATATGGGACACCTGTTATACTGTTATGGGAAAGGCAGGCCTCATTGTCTTGTGTCTTGCTTCTCCTTGAATGCTGTGCAGTTGGCAATCTGCCTTCAATAATTGCATAATATGTCTGGATAAATACAAAGGTTCATGTAAGGGTAAGGATTCATTTGCTATGTAACATGACTGTGTGTATGTATAACATAGTATACAGTAGTGACCCTTGGCCCATGTACCATCCCCTTGCTGTTTTGGGTTGTCATAGCACCAAGTATGATGTGTTTACAAACGGCTTATCAGTTACGTAAGCTAGACTGTTGCATCATCGTCCTGTAGGTCATAAGTTGTATTGTGCACAGGGGTCAACCTGGGGTCACGTGCTAGTGAACACAGTTTTAATCCAAAATAATCAAATATATTATATATATTAAAAGAACAGTGAAAGTCTGTCAGTATAGCTTCAAACCTTGACCCCTCTGGGGACACACAAGTTGATATCAGGCCTATATTTATAACAACAGGAATAGAAAGCCATTTGCCAAAGTGTGGTGTCGGGTTTCCCCTGAGCAAATAGAGGCAGGTATGTTGTAACAAGGCGTGGTGATGTGGTCCGAGGCCGCTGAAAACCTTAAAGCCAAATCAGGACACACATGACATGGTGGTGTGACCGTCATGTGGACGGAAGCCTTGTGGTCAGGGTGAGGAAGTAGCCAGGTTGTGGTGGATGTCGTTGCATACAAAACAGGGATATTATGGAGAGGGGCTGAGTGATGTCGCAGCAAGCTCACGTCGAGACGGTGGTGGTGGTGATGTGGGCGGTACCATGAGGAGAAGGCATGCTGGAAAGTACAGGCCGAAACATGATACTCTCAGTCCTTATTTGTTTATCAGAGACGTAAGGAGAATTTTCCTATTGGCTTCTAGAATAACCATCACGATTTTTAAACTTGCTGTGAATTGTGTAGAAACAGTAGGACCATGTTTTTGTGTTTGAAGATTGGACTGATTTGGGGTATCTAGGCTACCATAAAAAGCAGGATTTGATATACAGCAGTGTGATCAATACTGCTGTCAGTGGAGACATTTGTTCTTATTGTCTCTATGCGAACATGTTTCAAATATTGATTAACTAGACACAGAAGCTGTTCAGGTCAAGGAATACATACAAATGATGGATATGACTTCATTACAATTCAGTATTATCAAACCCATATGCTGAGAGTATTCTCCTTGTGTTAAATAATACACTATCTTTATTGACGCAACAAATAGTATCATGATTGGTAATGTAGGTCAGTAGTGTTTAAACAAGCAGGTAAGAAAAAATATTCATGGACTGTATCTTTGAAATATAAAGTGCTGATGTACAAAATATCTTGTACAAGGTGACCTTGAGCTGTTACTAGCCCAGTTGCCCCCCTCCCCCTTATTGTTAGTTGTAGAATATATCTTTCATGTATATATTGAGGATTAATACAAAAATCTTGTACAAGGTGACCTTGAGGTTTTACTAACCCAGCCACCCCCCTCCCCCCTAGTTGATGCCCCACCATGCACTGCCGGAGTGGTTGAAGGATAATGAGTCTTCATGGACTGTACATTTGAAATATCAAGTGTTGACTCAGAAATCTTGTATAGTACAAGGTCCCCTTGAGGTGTTACTAACCCAGCCGCCCCCCTCCCCCCTAGTTGATGCCCCACCATGCACTGCCGGAGTGGTTGAAGGATAACGAGTACCTGAAGGGGAGTCACCGGCCGCCCATGCCCTCCTTCAGGTCCTGCTTCCGCTCCATGTTCAGGATTCACTCCGAGACCGGCAACATATGGACACACTTTCTGGGTGAGACACTGTTCTATATTCATAGTTAGGATATACAGGGCTCGAAATACCACCTGCATATGCAGGTTAGTGCAGGTAAAATTGGAGCTGTGCAGGTATTTCAAATGTCTACTTGCACCTAACCTGCACTGGTCCACGTACTGGGTTTTATACTGTAAATTATACATAAATGTCTAAAAGTAACACACACCTATGATGTAGGTGTATGTGGATTGTTATTAGCTGTGTTGACTTAACACCTATGAAGTATAAAAGTGTTTTAAGTTAAAGTGTATAAAAGTATCAAAATGTGTATAAAGTACATAGCAACTAAGTCATCATTTTGCAAGGAATGGTGTTCACACAAATTGTTAACAGGTTTGTAAAATAAAGAGCAGTTTTGTTTTTTATACCCAATAGTTTGTAGAAATACACAACAAATTAATATACATTTTGTTTTACAGGTATATACATGTATTTGTCACTACAGGTATATCCTCACATTTCATGGCTCTCCTGTGTTATTTTTCCCAGGTTGCCTTGCGTTCATCGCGGTTGCCATCTACTTCCTGGTGAAGCGCTCGTCTGCGGACATGCACCACCCGCTGATAGAGAAGTTCGTGTGCGGAGCGTTCTTCCTGGGCGCCGTGCTGTGCCTGGGCTTCTCCTGGATCTTCCACACTGTCTACTGCCACTCCGAGAGGACTGCCAAGATATTCGGCAGGTGAGTGCTTTGGGCTAATCTCGAAGTATCAAAAGCTGCCAGAGGAGCGTATTTGGCTACCGTAGGAGGGCACTTACTCGGCAAGCACAATTTGATTAGGCAATTGTTTGTGTTTTCTGTGGTTAGACAGTGTTTTTGTGTAAAAGTGTGTGTTTGTGGTTGAAGAGTCTACTGGAACTCCGAGAGGGCTGCCAAGATATTCGGCAGGTGAGGCATTTTTGACGATGCTACAGATGTGGAGCCTAGGTGGGGAGTTATTGTTTGTGTTTTCTGTGGTTTGACAGTATTTTTACAATTAACTCATATGGTTTAAGTATACTTCGAATGAAACAACAAGATTAAGCCCAAAAATAAACCTCGAGTAGAACATAAGTTGAAACTTGACATATAGGTTTGGAATTTTTTTTTTCTGCGGTTTGACAGTGTTTTTGTGTACTGTAATTCTTGATTTTATTGCGGTAACTTAATTTTAGCGTTTTTAGCGCCCACTAGTCGAGCGCTAAATTTTCATTACGCGACTTTTTCATTACGCGAATTCACCACCGCCCCCCACCCTCTAATGTCGCGGCGCCGATTTCTGGTTTTGTTTATTATTTACTAATAGTATATACAGTCACGATCTAACTCTTATCCTTTACAAAAACGTGCACACATTACCCTAGTAATTCACACAGGAACAAGAAGTTCGTCGTTCTTCAAGAAATAAAACATATACTAGTATTTAAATGGAAAGTTTGTCGTCATTTCTTTTACAAAATGCAGTGAAAGCATGCTGACGCAAACAACACAAATTCGTTACGAGCTGAGCTGCATATTTACCAATTGCGTATTTATCAATATTATTCTACGCTACGATTTAGAAGTTTGTCCATAAAATATACAAAACAGTTCCGAAGTTCACGTTGTGCTACGATGTTACACAAGACTTAGAAAATGTCCGCGTCATCTTAGCGTGCAGACAACAACAGCAAAAATGGCGTTGCAGAAAAAAATACAAAGCCACTACGGAATATTTGGTGTAAATCTACGAATTTCTAGGCAGAAATACAGTCAAATTCATAGCGTCAAAGCCCAATATGTAAGGCGTGTTTTTTTTGAGCTACGAACAATTCGGAATTACAAGAATCCGCCGCCACCCAAGCGTACAAACAACAACAATCAAGTTTCAAAATGGCGCCGACCGTGCGCCGCATGGATCTCACAAAATTATTTCTGCCGAGGTAAACTACCGAGGGTTTTGGTAATATTCATGCTATTTTTTCACACATCCGACTGAAAATTTAGCGCCTCCTTCACAACGCTAAAATTAAGTGACGCGAGTTACTCCATTTTCCCAAAAACGCTATAATTTCCAGACGCGAGAATTTCAAGAATTACAGTAATACTAATAGTGTGTTTTGTAGTTAAAGAGGTAACTCAAGATGGGCTATCAAATGGATGGGTTGTTATGGAATTGAGTGTGTTTTTGACATTAAAGGGTCTTCACTTATAAAGGTCAAGACCCATAAAGATATGGTTAGATTCTGGGGCCCCCTGGTAGCTTTCCATGGCCCTCAGCAGAACTTCCATCATATGTTTTTGGACATGCAATGATCAGAAGTAGGGACTTAAATTCAGTGTCATTGTGTCTATCCTGGCCATATGGTAGAATATACAGAGATGGGAAAAAGATGGGTCCAGCGTCCAGTATTGACATGTGGGAAGACCTGGTACGATACAGACAACAAAACTGTCAAATACATGTCATTACATTGACAACTATTGAATTCTTTATCCTGTAACTGCTGATGTGAAAACCATCGGTTTTCAAGACAAATGCATTGACCTCTTTAGACACCACCACAATTATCTGAATTGTTTAAGTGTAATGATTAGCTGTATTTGTATGTATATTAGGCATCAACCAAAACTACAGAATAATGCAAACTATGTACCTTTAAAAAAAAAACAGTACACTAACATGATGGTACAATCAAAATAAATTACTGTAAATGCATTTAAGTTCGCGGAGATTTAATTTCACGGTAGCGGGGAAATGGACTTTTCGCAGTGGTTTTAATTTCGCGGTAGCACCATACACTGTAGTCTCTTACTGTTATGGATAAATGTTCGCGGCGGTTTTAAATTCACGGTGAGACCACGAACATTAACCCACCGCGAAAGTTTCTGCATTGACAGTATATGCCCTGGTTATTGTTTTTGTTGAACATTTGGCAATAAAAGTCGCTGATTGTGCGACTGCAGCAAATATGTTGTCCAATAGCGCCGGACTGACCCTTTATCCCATGCAGATTATGCTGCTAAACAAAATCAATACCTTTGTGGTTCCTAAGAGACTGATGACGTCAATGGTCGTCCCAGACTGTCGTCTTCTGCGCAGCTTCACTCTGTCAAACTGATGAGGGAAACGCAAATCAATGGTGCCGCCCTATTTCATCTAAAGCTGCCCCTGATTTATCTCAGGTCGTCGCCCTCTGGCCTCCTTTAAAGCCATCTGTGATAATCCACTCTATTTCTTATATTAGGAAAAATCACTGTCAAGTAAAGTGTGTATGGACTAGGAATGTTTGAAGCTTAATACTGGTGTTATATTGTATGGAAGAAGAAAGTTTCGTTGTTGCCATTTTTTTGCTTCACGGTATTTACATTTTGTAAGCGTGTGTTTCAACTCCTTCTTTGTGCATTTTCTAACCGTAATGTACTGTAGCCTGACTAAAATTGCGCTCCTACGAGAGATTGTGTAAACACAGGCTATAATGTACTGTAAAGCATGAATTGTTTGAGGTTTATTTTATTTTTTCAGTTTTCACATTGACCTCTCCTCTACAGAATCAAGACATCTCAAACATGTTTCCGTTTACTATTATTGTAACACAAAGATGTCCCAACTGCAACTTTATAACACTTGGAAAAGCTCTCCTACCTGTTATTGCAAAATTCATCAGTCCCTGCAAAAATAATGATTTAACAGTAATGTTGCATTTTTTTTTACTACCTACCCGGCCTCCCAACGAAATCCTTTCCCTTTTTCTCATAAGTAGAGTGCTCCACACTAAGCTTCATTCAGTGCTGGCCTTTTGAAAAGAGGCCAGTAAAGCTCTTTCTCACCTTCTGCACTCTGTGGTCCATGATTATGAAGATGTAGGTAAACTCCCGGTGACACGGCGCTCTGTTTTCATTAGGTTTCGGACAGGCAATCAGTGCAGAAGAGAAGTGGTATTAGGGATTCCTCTGTCACCATCACATGTAGTTAGGACGGTAAATGTAACCTGGAGGCCAGCCAAGCCCAACCAGTTCCCACTAGTTATAGTAAATACAGAAACATTCACAGTGGTTTAATGTTTCCGCGGGGGCCGCTTCGCCACGAACTTGAAACCACCACAAACTTTTTTCCATGGCAGTAAGAGACTACAGTGCATGGTGCTACCGCTAACTTAAAACCACCGCGAAAAGTCCCTTTTCCCGCTACCGCATAATTAGATCCCCGCACACTTAAATGCATTTACAGTAACTTGCTCCTGTTGCAAACTGGGGATTAGTGCAAATTGATAGGAATGTAAGAAGGTCAGAGGTTTCATCGTGGCCGGGTCTTTCCTAAAATATTAACATTTATCATGGTTTGTGTAACATTTATAATGGTTATAACATTATTAACATCATTCATTCATTTACTTGCGACGGCTTACCGAATATGATTATGGAATAATGTTGAATTATAAAATGGCCTTGGCTGAAGAGATATGATTTTGAAGGTTAAAGAAATTAGTTGGAAAAAACTTACGCTGCACAAAAACATTGAAATGTACGCAAATCTTTTGGACCCTCTTGGACATTCTGAGCTCCAAAATATGCGTCGTTTAACTTTTATCCTCACATCGTTTTCAGGTGAAGCATTAACCTTCATCCTGCTTAGGTTTGTTGTGAAGACGTAAACTCAGCAATATGAAAGTTACAAAATAATAAATGCACTACACTGTAGAACACTTGAGTAGCATACTGCAACATAAAAGCATTTTTTCTGACAAAAAGGTGTATTAAGAAATCTGGAGTCAAGATGTTTTAAGAAACCGATAAGGGTCATTTTGAGTCCAAACTGCTTGAAGATGGATCATTCAGGTATAATACCATTTTTGATAAGCATTTTGGAAGTACAAAATCTTCTGACAACAAGATGTCCAAGATGTGTTAAAAAAACCTAGCATGAGGGTCAATTTGGGTCCAAACTGCAAACCTATAAAAAAAACGTGACTCTCCATAAGAATCCGATAATGACTTCATATGGGTCAAGCCTCATGTGGTCCTACTTTTTACAGCCGGAAACACAAGTATACATAAATAACTAAGTATCTCACCATGGGGAGTTGTGCTTGTGAGCCTTAAACAAGTCATTAAGGAACTGTAGCACGTCATCCATTAGCCAGTACTGACACAGTGGGTAAATCTAATGGCGCCTAATGATTAGTTGATCGTGTCCAGTCGATGGTCCATTTCTTTTACACCTACATGTTTGGGGCACAGGGGTGAGCTCCCTTTCAAAGGCTTCTTCCTAAGTGGTGATACGTTTAAAGGATGCCCTGGTTGACCTATAATATATTTATGGAAAAAATCGGATATTAGCTAAAATGCTGTCATGGTTGAGGTTTTATGATCCATTGAAGTAGTTGGAAGCCTGTATTAAGGTGTGGTAATGTTTCTTCTGCAATATCTTTCTGGTAGAACCTTCAGCAGGGCTATGGCAGAGCAGTCAAAACGAGTCGTGCTTTGCGCTCACTCTGAGGTTACCAGAAATTTCCTTTTGTGACAGAGCCAACTGCCAACAGGGATCTATGACGTTTTCTGTCAGGAGACAGCTGATTGATTTTTCTCTGATGTGACTAGAATGCCGTCAATTTCCTGTGGTAAACTTATAGTATAAAGATTATGACTGGGTCCATAACAACTGCGGGAATGGATCTAGGCTGGCTTGGTGGGAAAATTGGGCATCTATTGGGGGTAATGCGTCGTGACCAATGATACGTTCTTGTTATCTGAATTTAGGTCATCTTCATCGCTCATTTTTTCCTCTACGGAGTGGTGATCTTTGACATGGCTGCAGCTTATATAATAAACACAATGCAGTTAGCCAGGGTCCTCTGGCAGTTAGGATTTGAGGGGTGGATGTTGTTTACCAGTAGTAGATTAAGAAATTTACCAGCCAACCTTTATGTAAAGAATAGTGATGTATCAGTCACTAATGGAGGTCCAAATTAAACCTAACCAAATCAAACCTAACAAGTCTTTGGACATTAATTCTAATCTATTTTTTTTTATCTTCCCTTGATAAAAGACAACAAATTTTCACTCAAATTGACAGAATGTAGAATCATGTGATTACTAGTGAAGATGATAATCCATCTGAATCTCTGATTGTCCTCAACAAACCGCTTTCAGTCATGTGATGGCAGCCAGGCCTAATGTACCATGCACTAGCTTATCTCTATAAGGGTACCAATAATGCCTTAGATAGCAGTTTCTGCATTGAACCAACCCTCTTTCAACCTCCTTGATTGAATGGCCTTGAAATGGCTATCTGTGATACAGGTTATCAATAACCTTTCAGTTGGTCTTATTACAAATGTGCGTGTCAAACACTGTGAATGTCATGGCCCCAACTCTGCCTCACGATCCAATATTCTCAAGTTCTCAATGTAAGCCCTGAGGACCAGGTCAGGTCTCAGGGTTCAAAACAACGTCTATTTTGAGAAATAAGCCTATTGATCTGCTCTAGCTAGTGCATTTTTAGCATAACGGGCCTACGCTATAATTTGCGACCACCACGCCAAAATGAAGACCACTACACTAGCGCAGTGGTACTTTGCTGTCATTTACTTGTTGGAAAATGTGGAATCAAATATGAAAAATGATGATAATAATGTTAGGCTGAAAATAAATTCTGGCTAGATCCCCCTGGCTAGTACACGTACAGTTACATTTCAACTCAGACAGAAGTAAATATGCAATTGCATCTGACTACTGAAGCGACTTGGCTTTTTATGGTGGTGTTGCTGTGGATGATTTATCGTACATGTGGTAGGGGCTCCCTATGCTCAACAAAGCTGGGGAGAATACTGCATTATCATGAAAGATCATTTTGTGTTCATGTATCAAATTTTCAACCAATATACTGGATCAAATTTTCAAATATTACTGTCGCCTTCTTCAGCATCAGTACTTGGCTATTGATCCTGAAGAAGGTGACAGTGATTGTTGAAAATTTGATCTGTGTATATTTTTGTGCTGGAAGTAAGTTTAGCATTGTACTAAGAAGATTGCATTGTTCATTAACCTTTTTTTTGTCTTTCCATGCAGGCTTGACTACTCAGGGATATCTCTGATGATCATGGGTTCGTTTGTGCCGTGGCTGTACTACACCTACTACTGCAAGGAGGTGGCACAGTACACCTACCTGGCTATAGTCATGGCGCTCGGAATCTGCTGTATCGTCATTTCGCTCTGGGAGAAATTCAGCGAACCCCGGTTTAGGGCCTTTAGGGCATGTGAGTACAACTTTAGTTATCCTTTAGTTAATGATTTCAGAAAAAAGGGTAATGTATGCTTGTGGGCAATATCTTTTACTCTTAACAGTATTTTCACCGCACACTTCTGTTAATTGCACGGAATTCCCAAATCCCAAACTGGTACGGTCCAACTGGATGACTCTGCATTATTGCACCATCCAGAAAATTGATGGTGCAATTGTTGTCTGCACGTATATCCTTCAACGATAGATGAGTTTACAGTATGTGTGTTTGTGTCCCCTGTAGGCATGTTCCTGGGGCTGGGGTGCAGCGGAGTTGTCCCCGTCATACACTATCTCATATCAGACGGCTTCAACATGGCGATCACCGCCGGCCAGGTGGGCTGGCTGGGCCTCATGGGGCTGCTCTACATCGTGGGGGCCGTCATGTACGCCACGCGCGTGCCCGAGAGATTCTTCCCAGGGAAGTTTGACCTCTGGGTAAGTATTAGGCACTGCGCTTTGTTTCGCACTAAAAAAAAAATCAACATAATACTGTTGCAACTGCATGTGATGTGAAAGGTGGCCAATATGTAGGTAATATGTGTATTCCAATGTGCAGTGGAGAATAGGTCGGTCATGCATATGGCCAGACTCAAATTTTAGGCCACATGGACACAGATTTAAGGTCACATGGACAGATTTAAGGTCACATGGACAGACATTTTAGGCTACATGGTCTGTGGAGGCTACATGAACTCAACAGCTTCTGCCCTAATGTTCCAATTGTAAATTTAGTACTTGTAGTCTAAAAGGAGTAATAATCTTGTGTTGTCTTCCCCCACAGTTCCACAGTCACCAGATATTCCACGTTTTAGTGGTCGCTGCTGCTTTCGTCCATTACCACGGGATGAACAAGATGGCGGACTACCGCTTCCACGCTGGGCCCTGCATAACGACACCGTAGACCGTGCCTTTTGTATACCTTTGACAGGAGCTGATGCTGAGATCGAGTTGACGCTACCTCTTTGTTACATGTATACAGTTTATGTTAAGGGAGGGTACCTCACTAGTATTAGACTGTGGTACGTCAGCGGCATTGCAGCGTTCCGAAATGAATTTGTCACAGTTACCCATCATGTTTTGAATATAACTCAAAACTTACAAGTATGAGTGAG
Organism: Branchiostoma floridae; assembly: GCF_000003815.2. Lineage (NCBI taxonomy): Eukaryota > Metazoa > Chordata > Leptocardii > Amphioxiformes > Branchiostomatidae > Branchiostoma > Branchiostoma floridae. The sequence goes on along the minus strand of NC_049983.1, from coordinate 17,520,546 downwards.
AAAAAAAAACAAAACACAAAGTGTAAAAAAATATATCAAATGACTCAACTGCAGGTATTCTGCCAACGTACCACAGCTTCAGTGAGATTCACTCTTTAGGAACTGACCATAAAGCATAAGAAGAGGGGGTGCAGAAGCACAGGCATTTTACTTGACTTATGATGTACACTAGATTTATTTTCCAAATTGGTCTACAAGGGACATTTTAAAGGACAGCATCAGAAAATTTTCAATTGTTTATTTTCCAGTAGTTTACTCATTAAAAAGTTGATGTACGTCAATTTTTACATTGATCCGCCTAATATGACCCTGTAGACATGTTTGAACTTCGCGCTCTCCTCCTCTCCCCGCCGCGCTGGCCGATGACGTAATGGCCTCGTTCTGATCGTCTGAGATTGTATGACGTCATGGATCCAAAACTTCTAGCCAGCCATTTTGCTCGGTGAACCTCGGTCCTCTCATCGATAAATAATCACCCCGCCATTCTGGAGTTCAGTTTGTTGTTGTTGAAAATTACTTTCGTGGACCTGAAAGTCGCATTGTGAGCTGTCTACGAAGCCATAGTCCCCGGGAGACTGAACATGAATAAGCTTGCCTGCGTGTGAACCGCGCGGCGACGGAACGAAATCAAAACAATGGTGGTGGGGGAGGTTCACGCATCGTGCCGTTCTGGACTATTACAAGAGCGAGTTCGGGTCAGTTCTTACCTTCTCCTTTCCGGACAGCACAGCGATATTTACACGTAAGCTTCCACGAATTTTGGTTGAGTTCACAATTGTCCAACTGGCAGGGACATTTAAAAAATAAACATTTTTCCTCTGACAACATACCCTTGATCGCTACATATCGAACGACCCCCTTTTCGCGCCTTTTTCAACAACAACAAACTGAACTCCAGAATGGCGGGGTGATTATTTATCGATGAGAGGACCGAGGTTCACCGAGCAAAATGGCTGGCTAGAAGTTTTGGATCCGTGACGTCATACAATCTCAGACGATCAGAACGAGGCCATTACGTCATCGGCCAGCGCGGCGGGGAGAGGAGGAGAGCGCGAAGTTCAAACGTGTCTACAGGGTCATATTAGGCGGATCAATGTAAAAATTGACGTACATCAACTTTTTAATGAGTAAACTACTGGAAAATAAACAATTGAAAATTTTCTGATGCTGTCCTTTAAAGGTGCATTTTTTGTGCTGTGTACTTGTTTTTTTCTATGGTTATTCCAACATGAACACATTGATACAAACTTCTGTGATATGTTAACACTCTGATGTATTTGGTTGCTAGATGGTTGGTTGCAACATGTTTTGCTCTAGTTCTGCTCCTTGTCTTCCCTTGACTCTTTGTGGTCTGCTCCTAACAATAGTAACATTTTCATGGAAGATATTGTGTCAGGTTTGTATATCCGTTGCATTAGCAACATTTAAGTGGAGAGTGTAAGTTGTCAGATTCAGTTAAAGATGTGTAGTATCGATATAGAATTAACAGAATTTATCGGATACATATTCAAGTTTTTCAAGAACCATTCAAACTGAGTGGTCTGTTGCAGTGTAGCACAATTTCTGTATTTTCTGTCCACGGTCACTCACTCCAGTATTGAAAATGGGATCAAAATATTACAGCTGCGGTTGGCCTACCTGATTATTCCTTATGGCTACTATCACCAGAGAAAACTAACATTTACTTAAGCAACTAGATATGATTCTGGAAATTGCTATTCGGCATATCTTATTACCTGGATGTCTAAACCATCATCGAAATAACTAACATTGTGTTACTCTACAAAAGCTACTACCTTTGGTCTGGTGTATGGCATTGCTCTTTACAAGATAGTGACTGAGATGGTGATTTAGGGGCAAGAACAAACTGTACTTCAACAAATTTAGTGATACAACTGTACATGTGTAATGTGAATCTTAGTGTTACAAGGTCATCATTACTTGAAATCAACAGAATACAGGAACTTATGATATTCAGGAAAAATGTGAAGTTATAAGGAAATTTTCCTAGTCAAATTGCACAATTTCATTACAGAATCATAGATTGATGTCTTATTACAGTAGTTTTGTGATTTCTGTCAAGGTTTCATTTCCTTTTGGTTGGAAAGTAGTTTCAAGTAGTAACATTTTGTGTCGTGAACAGAAAAGAAACAATGGTGCTGCATGTATTCTATTTTATTATGATACTTTATAATTTTAATATCATGTAATACACACAACTATGACTAAAAAGACAACAAAACACACAAATTGTATACAGATTAGATTTTTACAGATGAAATTCAGTTGGCGCTTTGTCAAATCGCTCTGACTGACTCACACAGCTTCAGTCAGTTATCTGTTTAAGGCATCTATGTGTCAATGATGCAGATGCTCCTCAAATGTGTGTGTTATGATACAGAGGAGTTAGCCTTGTATTGTATTGTACAGACCTTACAGTACATTTTCTGACTGTACAGTGAAGATTCTTAGACCCTAAGATCATTATTATTAGTGTTGAACAAAACTATGGACATTTTAATGATACACAAGACTGCAGTACCTAAAATCTTCTCATGGTGGCCTCGATGAGAGGTTTGACTATGCTGAAACAATTACCCAGATATAAGCCCAGTAGATGCCTTGAGATGTACAATGTCATACATAGATATTGAAAATTTTGTATCTGCAATCTTTTCAAATCGCTCTATAATGGGGATGTCTGATGAATATGCATATGGGATCAAACTTAAGGTTAGCAAATGATTGTTGTACTTTTTTTCTCCTTTCGGTGTCAAGTTGGACCATAACATTACAAGGGAGAACAATTTTGTCATGTCCCTACAAGGAAAATACCATGGCTTAGAGTATATAAGCATATGTAAGACCTTGTCAGATGGAATTATTTATAAAATGTTACTACAACATCGTTGTTAAGTATGTTATGTTTTGTGTACTTTGTAAAGTTTATCTGTTCTGGCATTTTTTGTGATTTAGCCAATAGAGAGATAGCTTAAAGGGCAGGTTAAAGATGGGCATAGGAGGTGGCTTAAGATTTGAACATTTTCACAATAACTGTGAAAAGACATAAGACCGTCTGCCCTATTTTTCAAAGTGAAGTTGCAATTTCTGATACTGTATAATGATAACAAATAAAGAAGATTTAGAATTAAGAGTTTGAATGCTAATATTGGTGATAAGCAATTGCTGTATTTTGACATGTGTTTTACTTTACATAGAAAAGATGTACCAGAAGTGATTTAGGATGGACCTTGGTACTCTGAGGATTCATCTTTGAAATTAGAAAGGTTCAGAGAACCTTGGTTATGCCCGCTAAGCCACGTTGGTGTAAGATACTGTATTGTATGGACAGAAAAGCTTGTATATATGTGCCTTCTGCCTTCCGAGTGTACGTACAGCCTCCCAAACTTATCCAAGTCATACGTGTAGATGTGTGTAGTCATACATACAAGGGTACTTATTCCTGCAGTGCCACTGGCAAGGGCAAGAGGGTGACAGTAAAAGAGCTTTTATCCAAGTATTTTAATACATAGGTTGGTATTTAGAATAGTGCTGATGGAACTATGTTAGTGCCATGAAGTGAACTGTGAGGTAAAATAAGGATTAGACCCAATTATATACTATTTGGGAAGTGGACAAACATTTGTTAGACCTACTCACTGTTCCGATATGATATACATTGCTCTGGTAGCAGTGAACTTCTTTTGTTGAGAAGATTTAAGACAAAACTAAGATAAATGTCATTCTTCTAACATTTACAGTATGCCTTGATTTTAGGAAAATGTGAATAAAAAAAGTTACAATGATAATGTTTCATTTTTTGTGAAGTTTCCTGTACAGATATTTAGTTCAAAAGCAAACTCTTCCTGAAGTCAACATTCCAGAAGATAATACAATGCTTAACTTTCTTCAAACACAAAGGTGATCAAATTTTCACTCGCCTTCTTTAGGATCAATGCTGATGACCAATCACTTCAGGACATAAAGTCGTGAGAGTTACAGACACATGATCTTATTAACATGTGATCTTGCGGACACGTGACATCAACAATTGGTCTAACGTGGCAGGACATTTATAATGCACGGTGTCTCTGTTCAGTGATGGCTGGAGTGCCCTAATGTATATGACCTCCTTAAAACCTCTTACAAACTCAAAGTAGTCCTGTTAAGTGACTTGATCCAGTGAAACGATATGGCCCAGTGAATCATTGTGGATGTGTTGAGAGACTTCCGATGACAGGGAACAGGGGTATTGGTGTTGAAGGAATTTGGTTCTCAGTCAGTGTTCAGTCCCGCCCATGTAGGATTCTTCGCAAGTCTCTTTCCATCTAGTTCCCTGGCACGGAATGTGATATACAATGCTGCATTTCACTTCTATTGGGGTTTTGTCCTTTGGTGCCACGAGAATGAGTTTTCATACGATAGGACAGGTGTACCTGTCTACTTGCCCTGTACCCACACAGGTGGTTTCTTAGCGTGATTTTTTAGATGAACGTTCAAACTGTATTTCTGGGCCGCAGAATAGTCACACAGGTCACACTAGTAGGGTTTCTCTCCCGTATGATGAGTTCTCATGTGTTGGGATAAGGTCGACTTCTGAGTTGACCTGTAACCACACTCCTCACACATGAAGGGTTTTTCTCCAGTATGTTTCAATACATGGATGTCCAAAGTGCATTTCTTTGCTGCAGAATAGTCACACTTGAAGGGTCTCTCGCCAGTATGAGTTCTCATATGTTTGGATAAGGCAGGTTTATAAGCTGTCCTGTACCCACACTCTCCACACATGAAAGGTTTCTCACCAGTATGTTTTAATAGTCGATGGCTGTCCAAACTGGATTTAAGAGCTGCAGAATAGTCACACTCATCACACTTGTAGGGTTTCTCTCCCGTGTGAGTTCTCATATGTTGGGACAAGTGCAACTGCCTAGCTGCCCTGTACCCACACTCGTCACACTTGAATTTTTTTTCAGTGCAAGTGGTTTCTCCAGTGTGAGTTCTCATATGGAAAGACAAGTTGGCCCTCATAGTTGTCCTAAACCCACACTCCCCACACATGTAGGGTTTTTCACCAGTGTGAGTTCTCATGTGTTGGGCCAAGTGAGACTTCTTAGCAGTCCTGTACCCACACTGGTCACACATGAGAGGCTTCTCACCAGTATGTGTTTTCATATGGTCTGACAGGTGAGATTTCTGCTTTGCCCTGTACCCACACTCCCCACACATGTAGGGCCTCTCAGTAATGTTACCTGTATGAGTTCTCATATGGACAGTAAGATGAGACTTGTGAGCTGTTTTATACCCACACACTTCACACAAGAAAGGTTTTTCTCCTGTGTGAGATTTCATATGGTCAGATAAGTGAGACTTTCTAGTTGCCCTGTACCCACATACCCCACACATGTAGGGTTTGTCACCTGTATGTTTAGCTAAATGGCTGTTCAAAACGGATTTCTGGGCTGCAGAATAGTCACAGTGCTCACACTTGAAGGGTCTTTGTCCTGTATGAATTCTCATGTGTCGGTTTATGTGGGATGTTTGTGCTGCCCTGTACCCACACTCCCCACACATGTAGGGTTTGTCACCAGTGTGTGTGGAGACATGCTGGTTCAAAGCAAACTTGCTCCCGGCAGAATAGTCACACTGGTCACACTTGTAGGGTTTCTCTCCTGTGTGTGTCCTCATATGTTTGGATAAGTTAGATTTATGAGCTGCCCTGTACCCACACTGTCCACACATGAAAGGTTTTTCTCCAGTATGCTTCAGTACATGGCTGTCCAAACTGGATTTAAGGGCTGCAGAATAGTCACACTGGTCACACTTGTATGGTTTCTCTCCTGTATGAGTTCTCGTATGTTGGGACAAGGTAGACCTCTCAGCTGTCTCATACCCGCTCTCCTCATGGACTTCAGGTTTCTCATTGGTGGCATCATGGCATCCAAGGTTGGATTCAGCCATATCTTGATTATCTGTAAGATCAAAGAATTTATCAAATTAGTCATAGCTGTATTGTAAAAATTACCAACACTATTAACGTTACTTGTAAAAATTTTCTACTTGGCATTCTCGTATAATAGTGCAGCAACGTTACATCATTAAGAAAATATAGAGATTTGCTTTGTAGCTGTAGAGTTGAACGAAGAGTTGTCGAGTCCATTTACAAGGTTGAATACGTATGTATATACTCAATGTAGTAAGGCCTAGGAAAAAAAATGTTGTGTTTCCTGTTTCAGTCCTGAAAAAATTAGGGTCGGTAGTAGGGATCATCTTTTTTTTCTTTATTTTTTTTAGGCTGGCCAAAATTCTAGTGATACATATTTACAATACAGTTGAAACAAGTAAACTGAAATGTATGATGACCCTTGTCTTGTAGTGTCAATTTGTGCATGATACATGTAGATACATTTATCCTTCATTAGATGGGACAAGCAGTGTTTTACTTCAATAGGAAGAAGGCCAAATAAAAATTCTAACTGGAAGCTATGTGACTCCACTGCCCACCCCAAAAAAAAGTCTAGGGTCGGCAGTTTTTTTTAGGGTAGGTAGGGAAACAGGAAACACAACATTTTTTTTCCTAGGCCTAAGCATAAATTATTACCCAGTAAACCAACAGTAAATTGTTGATGCTACCATACAGATATGGATGATTGAATATGGAAAGAATTTGGACTCCAAAGTCCCTACCCTTTAACAGGATGGTATCAGCACTCGTCTCAGCAAGGAGGTGGTCACAGCAACTTCTAGCAGCGTCAAAAAGAACAGAGTCCTAATACTCCTATCCTGTGTTCCTGGATGGGGAATGGAGTGTTATGAAACCCTCTGTAACCTACAATTAAGTTTACTGGTCAACAATCATACAATGTACAATCATACAAGGTCTCAAATGCATGGCATAACTTATACAGTTAGCACTACAAGGATACATGTAAAATGATTATTATCAGACAATTGATGGAATTATGTCAAACACATTAAGTCTTATTTCCAGAGAAGTTCATCACAGTCATGTTATACGTTGCTGTAAAAGTCTTGTTTGGAGGTATAAATGCGAGGCATCTTGGCCTTTTAATATTCAGCTGTGCCTTGCCCTTCTCGACTTTATATCTATTTTACCACCTGAGTTTAATAGATTCTAAGTCGGGGGTACTCTCCAAGCAGAGGTTGGTGGGAAGATTATGACCTTTTTATCATATCATCCCATTTTCTGCCCGCACTTCCAATGGGATGATATGATAAAAAGGTCACAATTTTCCCCACCTACCTCTGCTTGGAGAGTAACTCTGGGCGGGGGCTGTGGTGAATAGCATGTGCATCGACGAGAATGCTAGCTATATAAAATAAATATGTCAAAGGTAAAGGCCTTGAAATCAAAACAGTCCTTGTCTCCACCATTGTTTCGATTTGCACAAGGGTTTACGGAAAAGGCTGGGCTGTCTACCTGGGCTGTCTACCTGGGCTGTCTACCTGGGCTGGCTATCACGTCAGGCTACTTGGACCTACGAAAGCCCATTGGGACAAAAACTGTTTTAGCAGTAGGGTTGTTTGTGCTCAATGAATACGCTATGTGTGAAGGAACTGTATGTGAATGGGCTGTATGTGAAGGAGCTGTGTTTGAAGGAGCGGTGTGTGAAGGGGCTTTGTGTGAAGCAATTGTGTGTGTTACATTACCTAGATGTTCTGGGTTCAAATCAGTTGATATGCCACCGATCTTGTGCCATTGGGAAGGGCTATTAAAACGATTTATTGGGCTGATTGGATTAGTCTTAAGACTGGTGGCTAGTTTGTCAAAGGCGTCCAGGAGCCATTCTTTAGTGGCTGTCAGGGTCCTTCTACGCCATACATTAAGATCGACAATTGAATCGTTGCTAAAATTGAATTTTTTTCGTTCGAATGTTCTGTCGAAATGTCGCATTGCTTACAACAATTGTTTCCGTATAATAATGAATTTTCCTAGATCTTGTAGCGCAAGTGAAATGTTTGTATTTAACAATACGGATACCTTCGACGCCAGATGGCGCAAACAGTGCCATTCATTTGTAAGTAGGCTTTTCAATTTATCCAATAGCATTGTGCAGTCTGTGCTCAGGTCCAACTCTTTTTACCACAATTCTTTCTTCCCCAATCTCTGGCGGCGCCTCTATACTTAGTCATAATATTTTCATGATGGTCTAAAATGTTGTACATATTTTATGTTTTTCATGTTTGTCCATGTGTCTTATGGGCCAGTTAGAGCCTGAAATAAAGTAAAGTAAAATGCAAGGGTCTAGAACTGCTGCCATTCGGTGCTAACTTTTTAGGTGACCTCAATACGACAGCAATTACCCCAGGTGTAGCCATAAGACTTAAGGTTTTGAACCACTTACACTGGGAAGGAAGGGCCCCTAGTCTTTTCCGTAAGTCATTTGCCCTATCTGAGGGACCCTTATAATTACCGAAGATATGTACTCTTTTTAAGAGTCCTTCCCAACTGTACAAAATCGGTGGCATATCAACTGATTCGAACCCAGAACCTCTGGTTATGTAACATACACAGCTCCTTCAAACACAGCTACTTCACACACTGCCACTTCACACAACTCATTCACATAATAACACACAGATCCTTCAGACACACCCCTACTGCTAAAACAGCTTTTGTCCCAATGGGCTTTCGTAGGTCCAAGTAGCCTGACGTGATAGCCAGCCCAGGTAGACAGCCCTGGTAGACAGCCCAGGTAGACAGCCCAGCCTTTTCCGTAAACCCTTTGCACAACAAAGTCCAGACGGGTTTTGTTTTCTTTTTCAGGACATATAATTTGACAAATTTACCTAGGAGTTCTACTCACGCGTCCTTATCTCTGTGAAGGGCTTATTTACTCTATTAGACCAGTTACAGCGGTTTTTACCTCCATTTGAGGTGGTCAGGCTATGGATGGCAAAACTACCGAGGTCACGGGTAAATTTCTCATCACTTGGTATCCAGTGATGAAGTCGCGTTGTCACTGGCTTACCAGTGGGGAATATTTATCGTCACTAGTTTTCCAGTGAAGAGAAACTTCATCACTGGTTTACCCGAATCAGCACTGGACACCATGATATACATACACTTCCGGACCATGACTAAAAACACACACTGAGTAGGCGACCTTCGGGTACAGCGGACCAAATCTAACAGTAACACGGCTATGGCGACATGCATGTGTTATTGTTCAAGTTGTTGCATATCGAACTCAGCACTGGAACATTCCAGTGCTATTAGGACGTGGTCACTGGCAGCCCAGTGCCGAAATGATTTCATCACTCGGTATCCAGTGCCGAAGAGTCGCCGATCACTGGAAAACCCAGTGAGGAATCGGTGACCTCGATGGTTCCGCACTCGGTGCCCAGTGACGGATGACGTTCATCACTGGGTCCCGAGTGACGAGCGGAGTTCATCACTGGAAACCGAGTGACGAGTCAAGGTTCCTCACTGGAATTCCAGTAACGAGAGAGTTTCATCACTGGAACAAAGCAATTCATCACTGGAAACCAGGCGTCAAGTGACGACGCCATTTTGATTATGTATGTTCGTCACTGGAACCCCAGTGAATGAGTAAGGAACCGTGACCCGCGTAGCCTTGCCAAACGCTATGATGCTTGACCACTGTGGTGCCTCCAACGCACGTCTATCAGTGAAGAAACAGGTCAAACTTTCGCCCCCCTCCCCCGTGGTGTGGTCAGGCTTCAATCTGGCTGTAGTCACAGTGCGCCAGTGAGGGACCGTGGCATCGGACGGAATCAAGTCAGACGTAAAAGTGATACGTTCTAACGTTACCTTACTTCGCCCGTCTTTAGCACTCACCAAGACACGACAAGCAAATAAAATAGCTGGAGAGACGCGACGCGCGACCGACCGTCGCTTTCAGTTGCTGGAAGCCCCGGGCAACTACGTGGGGGTCAGGTCAAATGGGGTCAACAGGGTCCAAATTTGTGCCTGATGATCCACTGAAGATAACATATGTTCGCCAGTTTTGGTTATCCTGGCTTGAACAAACAAATACAAGTCACCGACAGACTGAGAATATAACGTTATGTTTTGCAATAATTTAGTTTCTCCCTTATAATTTTTTTGCTAAGAAATCTTACCTGGGACTGAGGAAGCCCTGTGATCAGATCTTGGGCCTATTCAGGAACAAAGAAAATTTTAGATTTGGGCCCAAAGATCTGCTTCTCAAAACAGGTTGGCATTTGCACATGAAATTGATTTATTAGAGCTTTTGTAAGTCTTATGCAAATGACTTACATATTTAATGTATGCATGCTAATGTTTACTCTTGATTAACTAACTTTATGCCACAAGTTTGAAATTCATCATTTAGATCTGGCACTATGGTCTCCAAGCAGACCCCACGGTCAGGTAAGAACAGGTAAGCGATTTGCAGAGAATCGAACGGGGTGAGACTGTTCACGCACTGAAGGAAATCGCGCGGGTTCGATTCTCTTCACTTGAATACGGAGCGCGCACGGCGATGGTGAGCCTACACTACCGTGCGAGACTATTCCCTTGTTGATGAAACGCGCACGGGCGCGATTCTCATCGCTTGAAGGCGAAGCGCGCACGGCGATCGTGAGCCAATACTATACTACCGGCCTACTAGACATATCTGTATTGCCCATTTGTATTGGATTATCTGTATTGCTCATTTGTCAGCACATCTTATACTTCTCGGCATATACGACATTCCGAAGTTACGCACCAGTAACTTACCCAGCGGAGGGAGGGGGCAAATAAATTGCACGTGTACTAGGATTGAGTAAGCTCCTTGGATTGAGCAAGACACAAACAACGCACTCACGATACTGAGACTTACAATTTAGTTACAAACCTTTATTTAGACATTTGTATCATAATCAAGAGTGAAAAAGGACATGAAGTAAATAGTATTGTTTTCTTTTTCTACAGGTACAAATGGAACGTCGACAGTTTCGATCTAACTATGAGCAGCGCTAAAGTATGAAGATGAACGATGTACATGAACTTACAGGCTGGCGCTGGCCGAACGAACGACGTGCAGCCAAGGAGGTTGTGTTTTTTTATTAAACCTCCTTGGTGCAGCTAATACTAGTATTCAGATATATGTATGTACAAGTATTACACGATGGAATAAAGATGTACGCAGGTCGAGATATTGTACAGAATCTAAATTCTACGTGGAAACACTACGTAACTCAGACACATGAAAACATAGCACTGCGGGTCAAGTTTTGGCGGCACATTTAAATGTAAAAAATAATAATAAAACCTTCAATAACTGTTCAGAATCTTACAGATACATTTACACTGTCATTTGATTTGTCACAATTTCTTATCATAGCAGGCCGAGATATCGTACATAAGCATTTAAATTCTACGCGGAAACATTAACTACGCTACTTGGACAAAGAAAAACATGGCGTCTTGGCATGATGACGCTAACCCGTCATGCACTGCGGGTCAACTTTTGGCGGCATATTCAAATGAAAAAAATAAATTACGATGCACCTAAATGTACTGTGGATCAAGTTTTGGCGGCATATTCAAATGTCAAAAATAAATTACGATGCACCTAAATGTACTGTGGGTGAAGTTTTGGTGGTATATTCAATGTCAAAAATAAATTACGGTGCACCTGATGGGCCCGAAGGCGTCCAGACCTTCCTTGGCCTCTTGTGTCTTCTGCTGGGCTGTCTCGGCGAGATCGCCCTTCTTATTTTACCTGAATTTACCTGAACCGCAGAGACTCCGTGGCTTGTCTCTGCAGTCAGGAGCTGGAAGGCTGGTAGCCCACTGCCGCTCCTCCGACGATCTCGGCCTCTATGTATCTGTCGATCTTATTCTTGAAACCGTTCACTGTGGTCTGGGTAACTACCTCAGATGGAAGTTTATTCCAGGCTTTTACTACTCTTACAGCGAATGATCTTCTCCGGATTTCCAGCTTGGTACTGGGTATTGACAGTCTCAGATGGTGTCCCCTGGTGTTGTAAGGTGTTTGTAAGGGTGTGAAGAGCGTGGTTCTGTCTATCCCTTCTAGTCCCTTGATAATCTTGAATACCTCTAACATATCCCCTCGGAATCGCCTTACTGCCAGTGTAGTTATATTCATCTTCCGGAGCCGTTGACTGTACGTCAAATCTTGTAATTCAGGGATCATTTTGCTTGCTCTCCGTTGTACGGCCTCGATCAACTTAATATCCTTTTAAAGCCAGGGCGACCATGCTTGTACACAGTATTCCAAATGTGGACGAACGAGTTGCTTGTAAAGGCGCTTCTTATGGGCGATGCTGTGGGGGGTGATCTGCTCGGGGCAGCGGCGTGGCTGTGGGGCTTGCAGTGGCGTGCTGTGGTGAACGTCGACCTCTGCAGCTGCCTGTTCAGTGTCCGGGACTATGTCTTCTTGCAGTAGCGAGAAGTTCATTTGCGACTCATCTAGCGGCGTGCTGTGGACACCGGCAGCCTCGACCTCTGCCGGTTCAGTTTTCGGCTCCTCGACTTGTTTAATTCCACTCAATTGATATTTCATTCTTTGGCTCTATTGACGATTTTTTCATCCAATTTCTTTCGTAATTAACCATTGCTAATTCTTGTCTTTGCTTTTCTTTTCAGCGTTTTCTTTCAGGTAGAAAACACGGAGAAGCCGGGCAACATACTGCAAAGGACGCCGGGATAGCGTGGGCAGACACCATTTTGTTAACCGACAATTTCGTAGCGATTTTGTAAATTTGTACGTACTAATCTGTAAATACTTCGGCATGTAGTGTAAACTTTTGAATACATACGATACTTGCTGGTCTACGTTTTGCACGCTCGTTTGATTTAATTACAAAATAGCAAACGCTCGATTTGTTTACATGACTTGAGAATGGTATACTAGTAATGTAGTGTAGCGTCATCACGGCCCATGTCCTAAATTTTGTACGAAGTTTGTAAACGTTATGTGAGTTGTAAGGGTGAGTAGTTTTGTAGCGTAAACTCTGAATACACAGGATAGGTATGATGTATTTGTATATATGTCATGTAAGGTTATGAATTTGCTGTGGTATGTAAGTCTGTTTTGTAGAAGGTTTTAGTAGAAAATAACGATGTTGGTGGTACGTGTGCTATTTGTCTCTGTTTTGTTGCTGACTTACGTAATTAGTAGCGTTATCGTTTCTACATTCCCGCAAAGTGCCAACCCAGAAATAGAGTGAGTCTTACTATACGTTATCGACAAGTATCGCTGTCAAAAGTGTGTCATCGTACCCGACGTCTTTCAAAATGGCGGGGGTTCGCGCGGCGCCTTGAATTGAAGATATTAGAACGTTTAATTTGTCTAGTTGGCCGGTAGTATTGGCTCACGATCGGCCGTGCGCGCTCCGCCTTCAAGCGATGAGAATCGTGCTCGTGCGCGTTTCATCAACAAGGGAATAGTCTCGCACGGTAGTGTAGGCTCACCATCGCCGTGCGCGCTCCGCATTCAGGTGAAGAGAATCGAACCCGCGCGATTTCCTTCAGTGCGTGAACAGTCTCACCCCGTTCGATTCTCTGCAAATCGCTTACCGGAACCTAGCTCCCACGGTGCCTTAGAAATAGTATCAAAGCTGGCAAGGGACTTTAATAGTATAGCGGCCCGTTTGACTCCCTTTGGCCGGCTATCTCCCTTTGGCCAACTATACTCCTTTGCCAGCTTTGATACTATCTATTTAGGCACCGTAAGGTCTGCTTGGAGACTACTAGCCCTAGTGGATTTTTCCCATTGGGCCCTTAATTTTTGGTACCTGTTATGTTCCATGGTTCCACCTACCAGAAGTCCTGCAGTGCCATAACAAGAACTAACCACAACTAGGCTTTCTCAAGGTATTGTGTTCACAAATACACACACAGATGCCCCTTCCAAAAATATGACCTCCACCTTTCCTGTGCATATATTAGGCATGGAGAGCGTGGATGAAATATTTTTCAGCAATTCAACTCTTACATCAAGTTTTTTTTAACCGCCTTGCTTACATGAATACAAGAAAGTGATGAACATCGATGAGACACAAAACGCATGAACATCAGGTTAAGACAATGGGTTTATTGGACTTGGAGAAGCTTTAGTCATTCACAGTGACAGACAAAACAGGAGGAAGCTGTGATACCTAAGCCACCAACACTACTATCCTCAGGTTACCATTTGACTAAGAATTTCCACAAAAATAATTTATCAACACATTATCTGTACAGTAATATCACACATAGCCAACCCAAGGAATAAAAAAAGGATCAGGTTTTTAAGGTTTCTATTAGCCACCACAACTTTGGGACTTGGTTCTGAAATTTTTCTTTCCCACCTGCCAGCTATACTGTTGGTCATTCTTAAACTTTAGACAATATGGAAGGATTTTTATCACTGCAGCCTCAAAATCACTACTTTTCTCTTTTTTTTTACAAAAAAATGTACGAAGCAAGCACCTTAATCCCATTTCATCAGTGACGGTTTTGTAAAAGATATCTCAACAAAGTGATTTGGGTGCTGCTGTCTACCCAAATACATGTAGTTGTTGTGCCTTATGCTTGCCCTATCTAATGCTCACGTACTAAAACACAGTGCTCAAATTGTGTACAATAGATGGATATTTCTTTAGTACTACTCTGCATAATAAGCTGTCTTGGGATGGTTGGTTAGCTTTGATAACTCGTTAACTGCTGTACATGAGTTTTAATTTAATATTCAACACAGGTTTGGGGTATGTACTGGTTGTGATGGGAACACAAAAAAAAGATTGTCAATCATTAATTCATTGCCTTCCAAACATGTGCAGGGTTAGTTGGGAGCCAGAATCATTGCTCTGTGTACTACAACTACATTGCTTTAAAGAGACAAATTTACAACTTTTTTTTTAGCATATTGCCTTATCTTAATCACTAATAATACAAGTACAGTAGGCACCTTCAGGAGGTCAATAGAGGAGCAGGTTGGTTTTACATCACAAACATATTTACTGGTATCTTGAACAAAACAACTGCTTGCAAGTTTTATTAAATTATATGATATTCTACAGCTACTGTGAACAGAATAAATATAAAAAGTGAATGTTTCAATGAATTCAGAATTATTGAAATTAGTCAATGCAATAAGGAATCATAGCTTAATATCTGTGGAAGTATAATAAAAACCTTATAATAACAATACAGTGATTTAAATAATACAGCAGTTCAAAAAAGGTGAAGAACAAGTGTATTAATAAGTCCTCGTGTTAATAAATAGAACTGTTTCGTCATTAACTTGAAATTATCTGCTTTTACCCTGGACTAGCTTTTCACTGATGCGCTAACGAGGAAGCAACCACTTGTCATCTGGGGGAGGATGATTAAAAGGAATTGATGATCCTAAATACCAATAGAATGCCATTTTAAGTGAAATTATTCACAGGTGCACCACCACAAAGCCCTGCTAGAGGGCGTTGCTGAACTGTGTGTTGATTACCAGTACTTTACAAAGGCATCAAATAGACATGTAGGACCATCAAGTCAACTGGCTTTTTGTCCCCGATATACACTGATTTCCATACAGTCCTTTGGTATGTATGTTTTATGCATCTAATAAAAGTTGTCAACAGTATTACCCCAACAGTGGCCATTTCTTTTAGTAGGAATTTAAAGGGACGGGGTTTTGATTCACACCTGACAAAACATTGCCATGTCAAACAGAATACTTTACTGCAAAATTACCCTGGTTAGAAGAAACTGTACTTTTAGGTCCTGAATCATCCCCAGTTGGTATACCCCAGCCACTGTCAAAAAACCAAAGGCAAACAACAACAAAAAAACAGATGAAAATTTATGTTCCCATAATTGAGCATCAACACAACAACTTTTTTTCTTATTTCTATCCAAGCAATTTTTCTGTACAGCAAGGTAAAGATGGAGTCCAAGCTACAGCTATAGTATGTCTCCCGGCTCCACCCTTTATTTTGTGGAAGGCCATTGTATCCTGTGTGTCTAAATCTCCAAAACACAGCCTAAGCTTGTGGTCCATATTTCAGAGCCCTCCCCACCAATAAGACTGTATCACTACAATGAAATCAAGAAAAAAAGTTCTTATACAGTCGCATTGTTCTTGACCTATCGTCCGGGTAACATTATAGTCCAGAGGAATACAGTTTGGTCTGGTGTCCAAGAACAAGAGTAATGGAAGTTGTGGCAAATTATATCTGTGTTTGTAGTACAGGCAGCTCATAGCAGGGTGCACTTGGAGCTTTTCTTTTTCTTCACTTTCGTGTCTGGATTCTTCCGGTTGATCTGTCGAACCAGGTCGTAGAAAATCTGAAGAGAAAGAAATATTGTTTTTACTTGATGCTTACATAAAACAGCTAGCATGGACAATACAGGGTTGGACAAGCCCACCAGCCCTCTTGTCCAGGGCAATTGAAAGTGCCCATCGGGCAAGATTTTTCCATTGAGTGATATTTTGATATACTTGTTACCTTTTACAGTCATGACATCAAGCAATGGTCAAGACAGAAATAGAGCCAATAGTAAGAATTCTATTGCTGGAAGTGAAATTGCATATAAAATTGACCTTTGAATTTTGGGCAAGTGAAAAATTGGTTTGGGCAAGTAAAAGATTGGTTCAGGCAAGTAAATTTTTATGTGCTTGCCCAATAGGACAAGTGAATTTTGGAAAACCTGCCGAACCCTACAATATTGATATTGAGTACTCTGTCAACTGGAAAAACTGTCTTACCTCATTAACGTTGATCTTGAGTTTAGCTGATGTCTCCAGGAATGCACTGTAATTAGAGGGAAAGACAGACATTGGAAAAATCTGTTGAACACACAACAGGTCATGTTTGCTACATACATACATGTATGTATCTGTATCAATTGGACATAATGAACGTAACTTAAACTTATCTTCCGGACAAAGTGAAGGTCCAAAAAACTTTATGTGTCAACCTTAATTTCAGTGTGTATCTGTATTAATTGGACGTAATGAACATTACTTTGCTTCCAACTTTGTGAAGGTCCAAAAAACTTTGTGTGTCAACCTTATTTTCAGCACTTTGTTACCACCGCTGTTGTTGTTGTTTAGTCCCATCTTGCATGATGTCATATGATATTGTCCGACATGATCAACTACGATAAGTGTCATGCTTTCAGGGTTCAGTTGTTTTTATTCCGTCAAACACACATCTCATGCTTTAAAATCCCATTCCACATACTGACAACACCAGAGATACAATAGACTCACCAGTTGTTCCAGTGCCTGGCTAGGTTCTGTCCCTGGTCCTTCCCCACCACTCGCTCATCCTCCAGGTCACACTTGTTCCCCACCAGGATCATGGGCACCTGAGGGAAGATTGTATTTCATGTTATTTTTTTGGTAATCATGGACTCATGTTACTGTCTGGCAGCAAGGATGGAAGGCCATTATGCTGGGGTTAATGGTATACATCAGCAGGGGGTACCGTACAGAAAATTCAGGTCCGGAGGTCCAGATGATCAGGTCCAAGTTCTGACCTAATTGTCTATGAAAACTTGGGTATGCAAGCAGTTTGTATGCTTGTGTCTATGGCGACTGAACATTTCAGGGCAGACTGAAAGTGGTCGTTTGAGCCGATGGTTGACTTGTGGACATGGTTGCCGTTTTTAGACCAAGTTTGACTGTAGAAACATAGTAGAAATGACTATAACCTCTATTCTACTTCACTGTTGTTATTTTCTTGAAATGGCAATCCCCCAAACACATGAATTTGAAACATCCTTTTCAAAAGCCGTACAATGAAACACTGTAATATCTTGCAACTACAATGATTGAGCACCGTTTGCTATTTTATCTGCAAACTGCCGTTCAAGTTCCCAAACTGGTTAATAACTGTCACTGTGATGTCTGTGGCAATCATACTTTGACTTGAGACAAAAACCTTGAGCCTGAAGAATATTTTATGGTGCGATGTTCAATAACAAGGGAAGGCAGCGCGCTACCACAGGTGACTTCAATATCCGGATATTGACCCTGACTGAAGCTGTTTAATTAACTCACGTTGGGGCATACCTCTAGCCCCTCTCCAGAAATGAGGTATGTTAACAAAACCAGGGAGTGGCTCTCATCATACACACAGGACTTGTATGCAGTGTATCTTCTCAACAGAACTGGAGGCTTTATGAATGCTCACACATTCAGCTCATTCACTTGTCAGATCTACAAGCAGGATTTAGTGCTTACCAACACACAATAAGTGTGTCTCTGGTGCCATGCAGCCTAATAATTCTTCAACAGAATGTAGACGCTCTGTCTGTACAATACAGCACAATGCTCCATCAAATGTCTATCGGATCATTGCGGTCTGTCAGCCAACGCTTCGATAATGATGTCTGCCTGTGTTTATTGAAGTTGTCTAATATGTGAAATGGAAATACTGCCGGAGAGAGTGCCATTAGAGTTTGCAATTATCTTTATCTTACGTGACACCAATTGGAAACGAGTGAAAAGGAACGATGATGATGCCTCAAATGGCAGGTGAATGGCTGGCAATGACTTGACAGTGGGATTGCATTTTTTGCCACCATAGTCCATACAAACAAGAGCATGGATATTTACAGGCATAAAACCAAGCTTCCTCCTGCTGCCAATACCCATAACCAATGTAAATTTGGTGCCAAATAGCTACAGCAGCAGAGCTTTGAAAAATTACTGTCCTTCTCACTGGAAATTGGTTGTGGGATATAACATCTTCTTTGACTCCATAAATCAATCACTCAGTGTCCTGAAAGATCCCAAGAGCTCATCTCTTTATGTGGTAACGTTTCATAGGTAAATGAAGGAAACAATATTGTGAAAGGTTGATATAGGTTAGACATCCAGGTAATAAGATACGCCAAAAAGTAGTTACTCAAGCAACTGGATATGGTTTTGGAAACGGTCAGACGTTTCAACGGGAATCCACCAGTTTTCATCAGTGACACTGACGAAAAATGGTGGATTCCAATATATATTCCAATATATATCTAAATATTGTGATTGCTTTGACATCCATCCACTTATGATTTTAATTTCAACCAATCCGTGATTTTTATTTAGATTTCATTCTACTGGTAAAACCCATGTGAGGCTAACTCTTTCTGTTGTATTACTTTAGGGTCACCCAAAGAGGCAGTTTGGTGGTCAGCATCATCAAAGAACCGAGCTTCATCTTGGATAAGAAGATGCATTCCTCAACACATTAGAGATTGCAGGCTGTCAGAGACAATTCACCTTTACAGCCCATTCTGTGACCCCAAACAGACGTATCTGAGACGTCAATCTGTGTTAATAGACCTCTAATCAAGTGGTCCCGCTGTAAGTGTCAGATCTGGAGTTGGGCCTACTTTACAATCATATATCTACTACATCTTCTCACGTCCTCATTGGAAGTTCATGATATTTCATGATTCATTTCGACAAAATAAAATTCTTGTTTCTTTGTCATTTTTGCTAGCAACAGGGTTTCAAACCCCCTACTGCAATTTGCTAAAGAAAATTGAATGAGACAGGGGCATGATGGAAGTAAAACAAGCCTAACTCCAAGCAGCCACACTCATAATTAAAAGATACATGGAACTGTACTGTTATGGCTAAGGCATCTAAGCTGGCGCTACCAGTACCACCCTGTTTGTACAATTTCCCAGACAGGCCCTGTAGATACTGCATTCTGTACGATACTCTGGATGGTTTACTGTACTTTGAATCTTACGTTTGACATTTCCAATCATTGTAGAAAGTAAAGCCAGCACATAGCTTATGTAACACCTCTACCTCATGAACAGATGTTACCTGACATTTCCTGTACGAAAGCTTCTTGCTAGACGTCATTGATTTCTCAGATTTCTTACACGAGAAAACCTGACACTCTTTTTTCCAGGATTTATCACCTGAAACTGGGGTGCGACTTACGTCATCGGTATCCTTGACTCGCAGGATCTGTTCTCTTAAGTCCTGCAGGTCGTTGAAGGTAGACTGTGCTGTGATGGAATAAACCAGGACGAAGCCCTGTCCGTTCTTCATGTACAAGTCTCGCATCGCGGTGAATTGTTCCTATGACAACGGCAGGACATGCTACATCAACTCAAGATTGGCCTGGTTTGGTCATTTACAACACACGGTTAAAGTTAAAAGTTAAACCCTTCCCGCACCTTATGGCGCAAAGGGCAGCACCCATCTCTGTTTCCTTAGCCCTGGCCCACACAACGCAAGCACTACAGCACACGGTGTTTCTTAACAAATACTTGCTGTGGGGTATACTCATAAAACCACACATTGATTTTTTAAAAATCTACATGTATTTTACATAATGCAACGTTAATACATTTGTAAGTACAATCGTCAGTTTACCTTTTCTCTACTTGATGGCAATTGCTAAGCAATTGAGTTCAACCTACCAGTACAACATTATGTAAAAAGATGTTGAGTATTTATGAGAACACATAGTCAGAAGAAAGGACAGAATTTAAGACAAGAATGTAGTTTCAACACTGAGATGAACTACAGTTATTGTCACATGGAATGACAAGTGAGACATATGGCAGTTAGAGTACATGTATTGGGGAGGGTGTTGTAGTAATACTGTATTACTACCTCTGCTAGTAGACAGTACAGACAATAAGACCAACCAGTTCAGATGTTGTACCAACTTGCCTAGAAAGGTGCTGTTTTTTTGTTTAACAGACTTATAAGGTATAGGCACAGTTCTAGTGAACATGAAACCAGCTTGGCATTCACCGTTACATAAGGATGTTCCCGTGGAAAATTGAATTTTCTTCTTAAACCCTTAATTCACAATATTTCATTCTTATGCTTCAAAACTTCTATAGTGTACATTGCCAAGGTCTTTGTTAAAATTTTTCACTTCTGTAAAGGATCTCGCCTAGTAATCATGACTTCAAGAATCCTGTTTGCATGATGCCCAACATATCTGCTGGTACAGCATATGATTTGGCAGGAAAACATGGACATACCAAGTGATCAAACCTTTTTCCTCCTGTTCAACAGAGTAAAGTTCTGTTGGGTACATTAGAAGAAAAATGGGCGCTGTTTAATTTCAAAGTATTGGACCCTCTGAATGCCAGTGATAAAGGTAGTGACAGTGTGAAAATGATTTTACGAGTGTAAGATACGAGACAGAACATTTCACAGAAGTAGATAGAGTGTAACAAGTCAGAAATGGAGAGAAATGCAACATATGATGAACAGATCCTTGACGAGTTGTGGATGTGTATGTGTACTTTCTTTTTTAAAGACATAGACACTTGAAAGAACAAAAACCCAAACCATTTTTCCCATTCCATAATTAAAGTCCCCTTCCATCAACCAGTGAAGCATTACCGTAACCACATTTCAAACATCACCCTGTAGTTTCCTATAACTTACTGTGCCTGCTGTGTCCAAGATCTCCAGCATACATTGCTGACCGTCAACCTCGACTTGCTGCAGAAAAATAAAGATGCAATGTTACCAGTATTCAGAAATGCTAGTCAAAATACATCAGTTGCCCAGCCTTGTAGAAAACCCAACTTTGTTTGAGTCTGCTAGCAAGAATCTACGTTGATGAAGGTTACATGGCAAAGAAGTTATCATTGTAAGGCGTCGCACTGAAACTGTACGTTTTTTAACTCCTTATTTCTGTGCAAACCTTCAGGTTCACATTTGTGGTATGACCAAAAATGGTTCACTGACAATGCCAGGTGCCCAACTGTGAGTTTATACAGTAAACCATGTCTGCTGTCATGCTTCTTTGGGAATTACATGGCTTAGTTGACAATCGTACTGTTCATGAATGATGACCTTGCATTGCTGATAAAACAACTATCTGTCAAACAAGGTTACATAAACAAGAGATTCAGGCTACGAGTACGATCACCATAAGCCTGATTAGAAAACACCTGTCACAGTAGGAATCTGAATCTAAATCTAAGCAATGATTATGAAACCTGTATGAGTATGATAGCATATCTCAGATCACCACACATCACATATGAGAAGTAACTTCTTATGTATCTAACACAGGGTTCTAGCCAGGATTTTATTTTAGCGTAGTGGGAATGGCATGGTAGTGAAGCGACTAATCAGGAGATTGGTGTGGAAGGGGGATCTTGGTCCTTCCACGGTGAGATTTGAAGATGTAGAGTTAAAAGTTAGGATTTTTGGTTCAGTTTTGAGTGGCATATCATCCTTTTCATTGTTCAGACATTGATTAGGCATTGTTGAAGAAGCAAATGACAGCAAAGCACCACTACACTAGTTAAAAATTGGCGTAGTGGCCCTTATTTTAGCGTAGGGGTCACAAATTTTAGCGTAGGGGCCCACTACGCTAAAATGCACTAGCTAGAACCCTGTAACAGTAAAAAATTCCTTTTTCCAGTTTAACCATTACAAACAGGTGGTCTGAATAATTTCACTCTTAGTCTTACCATGTCTATTTCTGCATAATCAACAATCTTACAATACTGGCAATGAATACATGGATGCTACCTCATTCAATTTTTTCCAGAGATAATGCATTTATGCAAAACCAACTAGAATGTTGCAAACAAGAGTATCTTCATTTCTTGCATTTACAACAGAGCTCGTTACTGAAATAACATCAAAAGATACAACACGTATCATCAATTATTCAAGATATTTCATTTATATATATTGTCTGTTCATCCTGGATTTGTACATGTGATATAATTGCCATAACAAGGTTTCCTTGCATAAAAGCCGTTTAAGCCCAATGACGTTTGATTAAGGACAAGAAACAAAAAATGATTGAGTCATTGCATGACGTCACATCCCTGCATACAGCCTTATATAAGACCATAATACCCACTATGACCGAAGACGCCGAATCAATCATGTAATTAATGCCATTTTAACTACAGCTTAGCCTTTGATGAATATGTAGGTCTTTGTAGATTTCACGCAACAGCCATTATGACCTGCGTACATCCACCCACCATATTTCTGTTGGGGTGGAATTAATCGGTTTTTCATGTAGAAGGCTAAATGCTTGCGGATTATGACGTGTGCGTCTGTGTCTCAGTAAATTTTCGACACAGCGACTCAGCATAGCGAGGTAAAGTTTGGGGCATACTGAATAATCAAGGACTTTTGCTTATTATATCCTTGAACTGTATGCCAACTGACGTGTCTGGAAGTTTGGGGCAGGAAGTATGCTAGGGAAATCTCTTGATTTATCCAACAGTCGACCAGAAGAGAAAAATCGATATCAGCTGCAGGTAATAATCTGAATAATTTATAAAGGCAACATACATGTAGACTATAGGTTTGATACATGAGTCCATGACGTTTCCAATTAATGGTACTAACGGGAGGGACGTCATCCAACTTCCTATTTCCTACACTGACAAACAGCTTTTAATTTGAGACCACTTCCCCCAGGAAGAGATTCCTGCCTTTGAAAAGAAGGCCCCAGTTGTCAGGGTAGCAGGAGAAACAGGAAACTATATGCAGACATGTTGCCCATTATTTTTCTGAGGGACGTTTTTGTAGGCATGGCCACAGCTCATTGCATTGTGACATTACAAAAAGCTGAGGAGATCCTGTTGTATTATGTTGTCTGAGTCAGTGGTGTTTCCAGGGTTTTAACATTTTGTCTGTCTTCAATGTTTCCTGTCTCAAACAGCATTTTGGAATATAAAGCTACATTACCATATCTGTATTTGTCTGAAATTTGTCCGAACTTGAATTGTTTATCATTCTTTTGATAGAAATGATACATGTATCATTTTATATTCTGCAGTAGTGTTTAGTTTGTTGTAATGTACAAGTACAGGCTTCTGGTCTGTAACTTCATCAACTATTTTCTTTCAACGGGCCTGTATGAGAAGCAATTACTAATATACTATCCATCAAATGTTGCTGCTGGCTGGTAGACTGGTTGGAGATAAACAAATGGGCGTCACTAGAGCAGTAGTTTTACAGTAAATCTAATGCTACATTTGGGAATGTGCCAAATGGAAACTTATAAATCCCCTTTAGCCAGCCAGCAGGTGCCAATGTTTGGGAAGGCCCTGCCAGACTATTTGGGATAAAAACACTTCTGTTCTACCATGGAGCACCAACATCTGTTGCTAAGCAACCAGGTTGTGCCAGACGTGAGGAGCTCCTGGGGTTTTGTGCTTGGCTGTCAATCACTGTCGTGGGGTTCCACAAGATAGCCAGGAAGGGGCTTGGTTTTCTAACCATACTTCCCTTGCTGGAAGGGGCTTGGTTTTCTAACCATACTTCCCTTGCTAAAATAACTAGATCTGGAAAGGCAACATTATCGCGAAAATGCAGGGTGTTTTCCTCGTAGCCTTTTCTTAAGCTCCTCGCACACACTACTACACTATTAGGCTGCAAAACATACCATGGAAAACATAATTACAACTGCTTATACAATCTCAAACCTTCCAGGAAAATAAAATATGCTTGGTTTCATCACTGCTGTGGGGATCCACTAGATGGTTAAGAAGGGGCTCAATTCTCTGACCATGGCACATTTGATAAAATAACTGAAATGTTGCAAACTTTTCAGGTAATATATGCTTCATCATCAAATGACTAAGTACGTGTATTTTTCTGTCTCTAACTAATACCATGCATCATCCATCACAATGGCAATACCTGGCAATCTTCCAAATTGCTGGGACAAAAAGTGGGAGACTACTTATTATATTCCTTCAGGGAGCTGGGCCCCTGAGCCATAACTGTTAGATTGATATCACCATCTCCAGGTAGTATTGGGCCAGGTAAAGGTTTTTTTTGCCTTAGGACATAGACCCATTGATGCTAAATTGTTTTGATTACGTATCTACAGCGGAGTTCTGCAGGCAACACAATGAGTCATGGAGGATATCTTTTCTGGTATGTGCATTGCTGCGATAAGCAAGAGAGGGTTCTGCGAAAATGGGACAGATTTATGATGGGCAATCTTGCAAAAGAATAATGTACACCATTCCACATTGGGAGCACACTGTCAATGCAGAAACGTTCGCGATGGTTTTATGTCCAAGGTTTCCGAGGTTCCCACTTCACTGCGAACATAAAACCGCCGCAAACATTTATCCATTACAGTATGTGACTACAGTCTATGGCGCTACTGCAAACTTAGAACCACAGCGAACACTCAATTTTCCTGCTACTGCGAAAGTAAATCTCCGCGAACTTCAATGCATTTACAGTACACCATTCCACTTTGGGAGTATAACTCCAGGATGGCAGAGGAAATTTGGAAATGCTGTTGAGCTTATCTTTTTCCAACAATTTTAACCCCATGGCATTTGGCAATGTTTTAAATAAGTAATGATCGGGTATGTCATCGTAAAGGATTTAAACTGGCCTTTGGCAGGCTTGATTTTGCTAAATCTGTTTTATGGAGTTGATAAATTATGCAAAATCATACATTGGAAAACTTTGTGGATTATCATTTTGTCTGTGTGTTCTAGTCATAACAATTACTGTGTTAAAAAGCAAGTATTATAGTTATACATCAAAATTACATTCATATACAAGGTTAGAAAAACAAAGACCACCACACCACATGCACGGCACATCAGTTTAACACTACAACAGCGTGGGGTAACCCTTTCAGCTAAATAGTACTACTATTAGAAGTAGTCTTGGCTGATGCCTTGAATTTTCATAAGGCCCTTCCAAGAAAAGCAAAGGAGGGCAAGGAACAAAGTTAAACATATAAACAGAACAAACCCCTGCTGTATCACTTCACAGCACGTCACCAGTTGTATTGGTCCCCCCAGTTTGACCCTCACACCATAATCGTACCCTACTCTGCAGCCAGCCAACTATATGTAGCTACCTTTTACGCTTTTCTTTTGGTTAAATCCAAGGCTGTCCCTGATTTTAATTTTCTTTTCTGTCCCACTAAGTTTGTGAGCTCAAGGTTGTTGATTTTCGTTGTTAAATTTGTCATTTTGAGCTTGTGAAAATATGTTGCCACCAATTTTATGTCACAAGATTTAATTCTTTTGGGACAGAAGGTTTTTTCTGTCTGTTCCAAGAAGTAAATTTCCATCCCATGCTGCATGATGGAGGGACAGGTCCTGGAGACAACATGCTAAAGGTTAAAGATTTAACCAGGGCTGAGTCTCCAGTGTATCAGTTACATGGCCAAGACCAGTATGGTAAAGGTTATGGGTCAAACCAGAGACCAGATTCTCCCATCAAAAAGGGGTTTTAAGATTAGAATTGGGTCAAAGGTGCTTTGGTGCAAATAACAATGCAACAATAAATGGTCTTTGTTTTATCTTCTGTGCACCTTTGAACCACTCCTGGAATCACATACGGCACAAGGCCAGATAAACTGAAGCTTTAGTAGGAAATCCGTTAGGTGATTTTTCTTCATTGAATGAAAAATTTCACGTCCAAACATGACTATCTTTGTTACAGTATCTTTGTTACATTTTTATGGATACAAAAGATACATGATGACCATGGTGTTTCAGTCTACCTGGATTAGAAATTTGGTTAGTACTCAAACTCAGAAGTTGTGAAGCAGATAAGGTAGCCACTTGTAAGAAACCATGTGCCATGGTGTGATTAAAATTGGACGCAGAGACATAGCTGGTAAATGTGCCAGCTAGTGAGGGCTCAAACCTGGGGTCAGACCACGGCAGCACACCATGCGCGTGCACCTACCTTGCGGTAGCAGTCCTCGATAGTGGGATCATACTTCTCAACAAAGATACCTTGTACGAACTGCACCGTCTGTGAGTGAACAAACAGAAAGAGAGTTGCATGCACAGTGCTGTGGTGGGCGGGGCGGGCGGACCGACACACATACCTTTCTGTAGCTGTCCTCAATCGTAGGATCATACTTTTCCACAAAGATACCCTGTACGAACTGCACTGTCTGAAAAGGGAGAGAGACGTTTCAGGCTATGGAAAGACACTACGACATTAGGTTCATCTCTTCACCCTCTATGCAAGCATCGGAAAACGAGCTTTGAAAATCTAAACTGTTATAGAATAGACAAGCAGACGTTTGCATGAATCATAAGAGATTTTTTTCAGCTAAGAATGGATTAGGAAGTTGCCTAAAGGAGGGACTAAGAATGCAAATGATTGGTGCAGGTTAGAAGGTTCTATTTCTTGCCAGTAAGATCTATGGACAGTTCCAATAGTTTGGAATTTTTGCAGTTAGTTCAGGGCAGAGGAGAAAGGAAGGGTGGAGGAAAATTCGTACAGACAGTGCAGAACTACAGTGACAACTGGATGTGAAAAATGACATAACAATGCTGATAGTGCATGGACAGCTGCAAATGGGGGTGTGGAAGCATTTATACAGAGAAAATATACATGTACACTGCAGGATTGGGAAAGAGAAAACATTGCGTCAACAACGTTATCTTCATACTGTTTACATGGAAAGTTGACAGTTTATGTCACAACAAAACATACATGCATTATGAAACATGAAGCATAACTTAGGGTTTGGGTGATATACATTTGTAGGCGATAACACAATAGCTATGTATTGAAATGAAAGAAACAGAGATAAAACATATAGCATAGCAAGGTCCATGCAGTTTAAGACTCTACATGCATTTCTGATAACTGATAGCAGAAAAATTATAGGAAAGAACCAATATGCATGCTTATATTACAATACTACACTTAACATGCAATTTTCCACATAACAATATCACCAATAATGAATAATATAAATAATATTGTATGGCCACACTAATAAAAGCTTTTGTTTCGTGATTTTCACTGCTGAAATGGATGGAGAAACTGAATAAAGGTGCCAATAAAATTGCAGACTGTATAATACAGTGTTTCCGCCAGAGGGGCGTCCACCCGTCCAATGACGGTCTCATTTCGTTTTGGACGGCTTGAACGCAACCAGAGGCCGTCCTCATAAAAAAATTGCGACCCACATTTTGCCGAGAAATCTGTACAAAGTTGATAAATGTAAACCGCAGTTTTGTGTTTTGTATTGAAGCTAGAGGCTTGGGACGCCGTCCACAGTCAGAAAGCCGCTCACTGTTTGTTTTGCTATTGTTATGGTTGTTGACAATGTGTGTCGGCGGCCTTTCGCATACGATAATCAAAACCCGTTTTTCAAGGCCTCAGTTACACGAATTTGCCCTGTCACATAATTCGCAAACTTGGCGGTAGGTCGATCTCGCTATAAGTATAACACTACAAACTAAACTTTGTTATTGGGAGAAATAAGACAACACACTATTAAACTTTGTCTAGATTAACAACTTTAGTCTCTGTTTTCATCGTCAATCATCGTAAACAAAACAAAACACAATCAGATACATGTGCCCACCGGCCCGGGTGCTCGGCACGGGAAATCGACCTCGTTCAAGTTCGCTATCGGCAACACAGCGGAAAAATAAAGTGTTCACATAAGAGATGATGGACGTAAAAAACATCAAGTATAACTTTGGTTCCTTTTTATATGAGTTTTGAGCCCGAAAAATCTCCGAAAACGGCAGAAATTTTCGGGATAAATGTTGTTGTTGTTGTTGCATCAAAAATGGCGGTCGGTAGTTGTTGTGTATCCTAGCCAATCACAGCGCTAGTTTCCCGTGACGTCGCTAGCTTTCCCAGATCTCGCGAGAAGTCACCACGTGAGATTGCGGGATTTCGGCCGCCATTACGCTCACTGTCGCCGATAGACGATGTTTTTCGTCATTTCTGAACGCAAATTTCTCGATCTATGGAAGGTTTTAGATGATTTATAAGTATACCACAACATAAAAGAGAATATATACAAATGCTATTTCTTTTTTGAAAGTCCAAGAACCGTTTCTAGAACTTTTTAAAAGTCGAAGTACCCGTTCGGTGCGGCATACCGGTACGCGGCACAGATCATAACACTTCGGCACTGAACTTAATCGGACGTTAGTTGTTTTGTTTTTTCTTGCGACAGTTAACCATTAACTTTAATTTTCGCGATTTTACAATTAAATTTTATTTTCGCGGTTTTACAATTAAATTTAATGTTCGCGGTTTTGCAATTAAATTTAATTTTCGCGGTTTTCGCGCCCCAAGGTGGACGGCCTCCCAGCTGAGGTCTGGCGGAAACACTGGTATCATATCATTGCAGTTATAAGCCATCTATAAGAGATGATCGGCTATCACAATTTTGGTTTTATTTCTTGTCAGACGAACAAGTAGTTTTGTTGGAGTGGCCTCAGCACAATAAACTACCACAAACACCAGAGAAGTACAATTCCTTATCATGCAACAAACAGCAACATCATGGTAGATAAAGACTGGTTTCCCCGTGAAGGGAATCAAAGACTTACCAGCGCACTCTTACCAACACCACCTGACCCAAGAACCACCAACTTGTATTCACGCATCCTTAACAACAGCTCTCTTCAGACTAGAGAAACTTGCTTTCCTGGGGGGGCACAGGGATAAAAACAGACATGTGAGACAATGGCTCAAACAACTTTGTATTGATACAGCTACACTGATCCACAGTATCAATGAGTAGCAGGGCTATCATGACATTGATGATTGAATGATTGACTGAGAGTATTAACTTCTAGTTTCTATCTATTCACAAGTTCTTCCAAAAAACTTATCAATGGGAAATTTGCATCAAGAAGTTTAAAACTGCAAGTCAGAAGGAAAGACCTAGAAGTTCTGGCTGGCAAAATAGACATTTTTAAAATCTACTGATGCCCATTTCAGATTTCCAGACTTTCAAACTCCTTGCAGCAGTTGTACCTATCTTGTTATATCCAGAACTGAAAATGCAGAGCACCGATTATTCATTGTGCCCATGGTCTACCCTAAAGAAGCCTCATTAAATTGCAGCAAGGCAATTTTGACAGACCTGTTCTCGGGCACAAAATAACCATTACCACAAATTCAGAATCAAGTTTAAGATGCAGTTGCAGAAGGTGATCCATCTTCTCAGCCTGGTGGGAGCCATTTTCTTATCTTGCCTTTGTTTCTACAGCAGTTTAGCTTGGAGGCAAAGCAAAGGTCAACTCATCTATCATTTTACAACTTCATAAACAAGGCTGAGGAGAGATGAGAAGTCACAAGTAATGGTGGAAGACAAGCCAGAAGTAGTTCCCCAGAGTACAGGTTACTGCCATGTAAGAGTGACCTCAGGAAAGTAAGAAAAGCCCCATGTGAAAGGCTACCATGGCTTTGAAAAGTGGTTTACTGTATGTAGAGTAGACACTAGAAAATTTAAAAATCACATGAGGTACATCATTGGCATGGTTGTCATCATATGACGGTGGGCATGCCCCTTTCCATTAAGCGTTCTAGGCTATTTTAATTCACCATTAATCATAGCTGGCCAAATCTTATTCAACGTTAAGCAATTATCAGTAAATTGTTTGTGAGGCTCTCTATGGACGCCATTGATTTGAATCGATCAAAAGAGGCAGTCACTTCAGAGACAATATTATCAGTCAAAAGGTAGGTTTGTCACATTGGATCCAGTTCGGCAATACAACAGTTGAACACTTAATGACTCTTGAAACCAACTTTGGGACTGTTAAGCAGTGCTACAATATACTTCTAATGCGTAGTGTAGATTCTTCTGTTACAGATGCAAGGATGCATGGTAACACATGTGGCTCATAAAATTAGTTAGAAGACAAGTAAAAGAGCAGAATCTTTACTGATAAAAAAAAAGATCATATCTATTTGCCGCAATCATTGTCACTGGCCAGCTGAGGAATCCTCAGCAGATAATGAGCTAACATAGGAAGATAACAATGCTGGGTTTAGAAGCACAACCAGTCTGCATCTGTCTTCACTTCTGGTGGTCTGGACCACATTTGGGATGTGGCTCTGTTTTTGGATGGGGAAACACAACATAACCTAGATTATTTGTCCTCCTGATCTGGGGTATTACTTGGAGGAGGTCCAAGGACCAGCCCCAAAAATGCTTGGTATTTCATTCACAGTTCTGAGTCCTGGAAGTTAGGAGGAAGACCACTATATCAGTACATGGGAGCAATTTATAAGTCTTATCATTGGGTGTGTCTGGTATTATTTCTGCAACATTGCTTCATTCAACCGTACAGCATTTAACTGCTCATGGCAACAAGAAGATTATAGACAGATTATACTAGCAATTCTATACTTGCTTTCACTTTAGACCATTTGCATTCTCAGACATCAATAGAAATGTGGACAAAATACTGTCGGTGGATTTGACGGTCACATACCAAAAACAACACAAAACATATTCTCCGGCTACATTTATTTAGCTTGGAATGTTGCACAGATACTAGGAATTCTTGCAATGATTCTAAAATGTTTACGAAAACCCATTCACATTTACTGATTCTAGCAGTCTCCAGCGCCATACATACAGAATTTGAGAAAGCTCATTGTTAAATGTGAAGTCAGCCGTTCTAAGAAATACATTGGACCCCATTTCACACTGTTTTGACAGTTGCCCATTCAAAATACCATTATCAGGAGGCTGACAAACTGATTAACTGTTGTATGTGATTTTGCAGTCCCTGCCCAGAACAGTTAACCCTTCTCTTTATGTATTCCATGATCTGCACCATTAAATGATACCATTACTTGTGACAAGCATCATGATTCCTGGATGATACACCCATAAATCTCTGGCCAATGCCAAGACCTGCTCTGGTACAGGTAATGGAAAAGTCATCCACAGAAGGTTGATACAATAAATCTCTTTTGGCAAAGCTTTACAAAACAAACTATCATTTTCTGCCAGATAAACCAGTGACAATTGCACACAAGCATACAGGGAATATCGGCATCTAGTTCAAACATGCAATTTTTGAGGAATCATTGAAAACACTTCTGGGCCATCTGGCTTGAAATTCAAGTTTAATCTCTCTGGTCAAGGTCTCTGTATAACCAGGGCACAAGAGGGAAATAGAGAGAATTTCTGTAGTCATTCCTTTATAATAGTAGTACATGTAGTTTGCAAACCTACCTACAAATGAAAGCTGGTGAAAAACAGCAGTGACTGAGTGACAGTAAAAACACTGAAAGCAACACAGAAAGCAACACAGCTCTTGGCAGCACAGAGTGAGAGTAGCAAAGATTTCCAAACAAATTTCTCCTTGCAAGTTGATGTTCTTGCAAAGAAACTGAAATGTGGATAATTGGACAACTGAAACTTTACAGCTATGTATGTGTATACTAATACCCGAACATCACCCAAAATAAGAAACGCAAACAACATGATTCATTATTGAACCACACCCTACAGCTTTTCAGAAGTTTTCTTTTTCAGCTACACATAATGTGTGACTAGTGACATATTGTTTGGCATCTGAGTTTTTCTTAGTTTGGTAAATACTTGGGGTAGAGACTCCAAGCTCTTTCCAAATCTGGGCTGAAACAAAACAAATGTAAGAATGTTTTGGGCATGATTTTCTTCATCCAATTCTTAGCCATAACTATCTTCTACTACAAGTACAACAGACCACAGATAAAAGTATCTGTGCCATGTCTTGTTTCGGCATTTGATGCTGTTCTGATAAAAAAAATCTTAATCTGCTGTTCTGATAAAAAAAATTGATGAACTCGCTCATTGTGCAGCTTGTACATGTGATGTGAGACCTTGTAATATAAACATACATCCACTGACATCAAGGACACATCGACCCATTCACAAGGACTTTTTTAGTCAGTCAGACAGCCATGCGGCACAATGGGATTTGTTATGCACCCCAACTGACAATAGATGTGTACCAAATAATATACTGGCCATCAACCGCCAAGACCTCCCAAGGACGCCAATGACTTTTCGACTTCTCATGTCTGTCGGCAATGCTGCCTATTAGTGTGTGTGTGTGTTCTCTCACCGGGTTTTAATGCAAGGAATTGTACAGATATTTCTGATAAATCCATCAACTATGGAAGGGTCAGGAACAGGCGAGACATCTTTGCTCCGGAAGTGTCCATTGGCGGGGACCTGTTTAACAATAGCCCATCTTTCCGCCCCGACACAGAAACCCTCTTTGCTCCCAGCGCTTGGCGAACAATTCTGCGACATGTCTGCTCGACTAACAGGGCCCTCGAGTGTTTAGAAACACGTCAAAAATCCACGGATTGATTGGGCGTCTTTGGCGACATCCGGTTGCAACGCTGGGTCCACCATATTGAATCGGACGATGTAAGGTGGGAGGGCTGCTCTAGCTACACACACACACACACAAACCATAACTCAAACCAAAACATGGCAGGCTGACAGAGAGAACAATTTTGTACAAAACCATTTCCTTCTCTTTTTTATGAATTCCCAACGAACATAACGAATGTTTTGGTTAGCGTCCGGTAATATTTACAAGTTCACATGAACCGAAGCATGCGGAGTTAGGACGCTTGGCTATGGAACATGACCCAGAGTCTACCTCGGCAGCGTCCCCTGAAAAATCAAATCCAGACACCGAGAGAAATTCCGTCTAAACACGCTCAATTCCCCTCGGTTTCTCACAGATTTCTTACCTGAACTCTTCGTCTACACCTCTTGAGCGGAGAAACCTCGACAGGAAGCGGAAAACACCGTGAACGTGAAGAAAAAGAGCCGGAATGACTCACGGCTCGGTTGACTGTGCTGAACCGGTGCGGGGCGAGGCTGTTATGTTAATTAGCCAATGACGTCATCACCGAGCCTCGCTCTCGTAACCATCCAAAATAGCAACTGCTATAAAATAAAGGTAGGACAGGTGAACAAAGTGTTTGTTCTAGGCAAGGAACAAGAATAGCAGGTCGGACGGTTTTCGTTAACCCCCTGTAGGACTGTTCTTCGTTCCATAACAACTTTGGCAATCTACCCAGTCCTATATATACACTAAATGTCAACTATTACCAGAAACCGTGCTTGCCTCACCAACCATTGGACAGCACTTAAAGTTAACCTTTTACTGTTATTCTAACTTGGTGTAAACGTTTCAATAGCGGCCACTTCATCGTGACTCAGACTTCCCAGATACTGTTAGTTTCGAATTCTGTCACGACTGTCGCTTTCATTTGAAACTGAACTTTTGGCGTTGACCCAGCCGAAGGTCCGCTTGGGGTAACGTTTGCTAAAAAAAAGTGACATCGATGCCAAAGTCCTTATCTGGCTGGAACAGACGCAACATCGTTAAATCGTGATCGTTTTAAAAAAGCTGAAACCAAGGAAGTATTATTGTGCAGTCATGGAAATCATACACTGTTAAGAGTTACAGTATGCCCTTTGACATATGACATCTTGAGGTAACTCCTAAAGAATCTGAGACACAAAGCATGTTCAGGCGTGTCGTTAGCCAGTAGCTGTGTCTAAATCAGATGTAGAGTCATGCATAGAAAGCCGCCCAGGGCCACACAAGTTTGCCTATGGATGTTTGCTCGCTGATGTAGTCCTAATTATGAAAAAGGGCAAGGGTGGCACCCATTTAAATATAGCACCAGATAGCTATCACTTCTTGTAAGTGCTCTGACTCAAAATCTTTGTTGTCACGAAGTTGTAACGTTATTGCTTTGAATTCTCTAATTCGCCCAGGTCCCTTTAGTCAGAACACTTGACAGGGTCACAGTGGACAATGCCCAGTACGAGTGAGTCAATCCTGTAACCGCCCATGGCAAACTGCGTACCACTACGTGTGCCTCACTTCAAAAGAAATATTGAACGGTTACGCAACCGGACTGATAAAGAAAATCGATCAGAAATTCATGGCGTGTTTTCTTTGTAAACCATTCTGTGGCCCGGGTTCTTAATGTTATTTGATAGACTGCCGGGCGACTTCCTTTTAGTCCCACTCCCAACGGACTGCAGGCTGGGTTTTATCGGCACGTAAGCTTTTACCTCCGCCTGGAAACTAAAGCCTATTTTCCCAGCAGAGGTTGAGTCGCAATAGCTAGATATAGTAGTAGTCGGGATTTTAATTGAGAAGAGTGAGCGAGCCGGTAAACATCCCGACTACTACTACTAGTACTACTGATATATCTCCGCGACCGGCAACCTCTGCTTGGAGAATAACTAAAACCTTCCCCGGTGAAGTTTGTCCGACTGTGACATGGAGACTGAGGTAAACTTTTCTCGGTGGCATATTTATCCTGGTTCCCGTTATGTTTACCTGTGGCACTGAGAAAATTATCGATTTTAAAATTTATTTGTGTGTTTTGTTCAGTATCTCTATGATGCACGTAACGTTATAGTCATCATATTTGTTTGAGGAGGTATATATTGTACATTGTACAAAGAAACAAACGAATGAGCTATTGATGAGTTGGATAAAGTGAATCATTAGTCAGGAAGCAAAGGAAGCATTAGCATGTGTTTTTCAACCCTTTCCCCATTCCATTTTAAACGTACAGGTGAGTTGTCCTAAAATATTACACTCTCTTCCTTCCTCTAGTCATGTTATTGCAACCAACAGGTTCGTTTTGGCCCACTGTCCTATAGGTAGCTAGGCGCCCAACTGGGTGTATTAAGTTCAAAGATATGTGTTGTGGATAGTCACAGTGATTCATTGTCCAGAGGTATTCCACCAAACGTCATGACAGACAGTTAAACCCAGTGACGTCAGTCCCAAAACAAACACCATATATGGGCAAAATGGCCAGACAGGGAGACTTGCCCCAGGGTGTAACGACATATACCCCTCTCCTTTGTTTCAAGTCAGCAAACCGTATCGAGAGACCAGGTGTCGGGTATACATATACTATTTACAATATAGACTAAAGAGGCTTCAGGTCTTCAGTTTCAAAAATGGGAAGCTTAAAGAGCTTAACTACTGGCGACAGCTTGATTTTAAAACTGGTATTTGTTAAACGCTAGTTCACCTTTATCTGCGGGGTAACCTACATCCGTTGTTTTACTAAAAATGGATATTTAGGGGTATCAGCTCGACAGACGGTGGTTTCAAATTTAGTTTAACAGTTTAACTAGCAGTGTTATTTGGAACCACCGTCCGTCGAGCTGATATTCCGAAATACACTGTTTTGAAAAACAACGGATATAGGTTTCATCGCGGATAATTGAAAATTACACCAAGAAACTTGAAAATGCATCAAAGCTCTATTGGTATAGTAAAGACCCATATCAAATCCACCAGTCCGGCGTTACACAGCTTGTACGTACTACGCCTTTGATACCTTACAGTAGTTTGACCTAGAAACCGCCAGACGATCCTCAGGTGAGACTGGTTAGCCCTCACGTGACGCGTGGCGGTAGTCTGATGTGGGGGCGTGGGACTGAATGCTGTACACACGAATGATCATGAACGTGGTCTACTCAATCTCCAAGTAGATCTTAGGAGGGAAATTGAGAGGTTCAATGTTTCCAAATGGTCGCCTCTCAGTGTCTTCTTAGCTGCAGATTATGATTTAGACGTGGACAGACGTTTTTTTTAGGTTAGCTAGCACAAAACGTTACGTCATTTCTTTCTAGTCAACGCTCAAAGAAAAAAAAAACCGATCACATCGTTCCGGATTCCCTTGGTTGACCAAATCAGACGACCATCTATGTGCTGACGTCATATTCATCTCCAGGGGATACGGAGATTTTTGCTTCATGTATCGCCGTGATGCGTCGAATTACACGGTGCAGTATTCATATCTAACGTTAACGTTATATAATAACGTTATCAAGACTATAGCTACGTCAATGAAATCGCACGTGCGTACGTAAAGTATGGGTTCCAGTTGGGATTTAATGTTGTTCCGACGGATGGCCCACGTCTGAAGTTACAAAACCTACGCAGCAAGACGTAGTGACCTGCGTCATTTCTTGAGCAACGTCACCCATCTGGGTAAAACAAAATTACATATGGACGGCATACGATTATGAAACTGCTGACAACGTTAATTGGCTGGGACTTGGCCGGGAGCCAAAGTCGTGGGAAGGTCTTAATCTCCAAGCAGATGATATGACAGTATCCAAAGGGCCAAATCAGTGTCCAATTAGTCAATGAACCGATCCTGAAGCCCCACAAAGCATTTTTATTTGGCTATTTCTGTCCCCCTGGGGCTGATTTTGACGTAGATGTTTGAAATAGAATAGGGAGTTCTACCTGGTTTCTATTTGTTCGATATGGTGTTCGATCAGAATTGTATATTACCTTTCGGTCCTTTTATATTTGGATAATGTCATGAAATCCGCTTGAAGATTAGGAATGTCCATAATGTGACGGGTTCTTAACGGTAAGGAAAATGTGTTTGAACCCGGTTGGAAGGAATTCCAGCTGTCTAACCTACTAAACATTGGGGCGCTTATCTGTCATGAGGTAACGTTCCCCCACAAGACATGTGGTTGTAGCTAAGTAACTACTAACGTCATAGCTAGCCTTGCGTCTCAAATATACCTATCAGACCTATATTTTGCATGACCAACTTTAACCTACTTGGACTAATTTATAACTTAGAGAGCGGAAAAGCTTACCGACGAAAAGGCTACGTCAGCACAAAGGCACATTCGTCGTGCGATCGTCTTAACACCTAAGATACCCCTAATACTAACCTAACTTTAAACCTAATCTTAATCTAACCCTAATCCTAATCCGAACCTAATCCTAACCTTTACACTAACCCTAACTTTAACTCCACTCAGGCGCAATACCTCATTGGCAATATTTGACAAGGCAATTATTTGTCGTGACAACGGGCGGCAAATCTATTCTATCACGGTTGGTTGGTTGGTAAATGTCATTTTCGGCTTCCCGTGCGTTGGTCAAATCGCTGACGTCATCAGATTAACCTAACCGCCTGTAAGTGCGTCATTCGGTCAACATCACAATCAGTTTTTAATTGGAGCTCCGGTTCACGCGGCTACCCTCATGAATTTTTGAAAGATTTCTTGTTGAGTTTGGCGTCAAAGGAAGCAAAGTATGCTTAGTCGCTGGTCCGTGCCCTTTTACGCGTCTTTTACGTCCCACGTTTTCAAACACGCTTGGATTAAGTACAAATTGGTACAGAAACGGCAGTACTTGTTACTTTGTATTTGAGAAAGTAACATCAGTACGGCCGTCACGGTGGTGGCAGCCGACATTGTCGAATGTTGGGCCAGTTCACTAAGAAAGGACAGTCAATAGCTCTCATGCTGGCACGATTCTATATAAGCACTCTTCATCATTAAAAAATGATTGGTCTTCACGAATCACAAGTAATTCACCTGACCGACATATGCGTACTAGTATTTCCCCAGGGCTCTGACGGTACTTACCACTCATTGCCGTACGGTGACATTGCGGCAATGAAACGGCCCCTAACGTGACTTTATCTATACCCATCCCTCTGATCATGACTGGCGTAGACTTTCTGAGAGAGATAGAATCTTTGATCCAACATGTACGTCTGTTGTCCCTGTCCTTCTTTTTGCACAGTCGACTTAAAAAAAAGTCGGGGGTAAGTCTACTCACCCCAATGTGTCCAACGGCCCAAATACTACATGTAGTAATATCTGGTCGTAGTTCTTGGTCTGTATGTCTCTGGCGAAAGGTTGATGAACTGCAGTCACTAGCACTTGCCGGTTCGCTCTCTTCCAATAACGAGCTCGAGGAAGTAAACCACCTGTACTATATGCTGCGGTTGTATATAGATGGATTTTCCTCGAAGGATGAATGTTCGTCACATTTCGTCACATCGGCAGAAGATTCGTCACATTTACGCAGCCTAATGTAGATACATTTGGCTATTGACTCCTCATGTCGGCCCGTTTATAAAATTTTGCTGCCTTCAACCAGAGGATTTTTATGTCTTAACTTCAACCAAGGAATAACTTTGCACGGTGATGTTCCTGTGTCCGTAGCCCCACTGATTATTTATGTTCATGCCTACTACACAAGACCTGTCACATGTATTATGCGTATGGGCCTTTATATAACGTGGCATGTTCATGATTCAGCCATAGACTTAGTAGCACTCGTTCTAACTTAAATATTAGTAGATTTCAGGACTTCATGGCATTTACAAGCTGCGCAAAAATATTAACATGTAAAGTAACGTCACACACTTTGCAATCTAGGAATTACTTGGAGCCCGAAATGCAAGCATGCTATCGGCTAAACACACTTGTCCATATATCGCGCAGCCGCTGTGCGAAATGCACTTAATGGCTACTCAACGTTCAATACCACTCTGCCATTATTTTCACGTATAGCAGGCTTCTTCAAATTCGAGCTCATGCTATGTTTTTTTTTATTTTTCCAAACACGTATTCTCATTCTCATACCTCCCTGAGTTTTTATGGATTTCTTTACAGAATATAACACAAACATGTCATCATTTCACACAATACATGCTCCACCCGTGAACAGGTCATCATCGGGTTCTTGACTTTTGGCCATGTGACAACTTTCACTTCACTTTCTGCAAGCCTGCAGAAGATATCTGTAGGCCAGCTCAACCTTCGCATCTTGCCAGTCTACGGGGAAAATGGACGCGTGCCCGCGGCCTGGAACAATAACAAAGGGAAAACAGAAACAACTGAAAACAAAACCTCCATTTCACGGAGACTAAGAAGAATTTGGACAAATTGTTCAAACAGGGACCTAAAATGGAATGCCATATTTTTCTAAGCCTTGT
The DNA here is from genome assembly GCF_000003815.2 of Branchiostoma floridae. Taxonomy (NCBI): domain Eukaryota; kingdom Metazoa; phylum Chordata; class Leptocardii; order Amphioxiformes; family Branchiostomatidae; genus Branchiostoma; species Branchiostoma floridae. The sequence continues at coordinate 17,481,052 of NC_049983.1, read as the reverse complement.
GATGCTGCGCAGTAGGGGACCCAGTCACTCCGATGTTACGTCTAATCTCTTAATGGACGCTAATGCGTGGGGTAAATGTCTTGAGTGGAGTGCGATATATATGTAACAATCTCACTACTGCAAGCGACGTTGCTGCTTGCCGGCATTGCTGCCATTGCTGAGAGGCGATGGAATCATGTCCAACCAAGAATCCCAGAAGAAAACATCGAGACACGAAGGCTGTGTGTATAATTTTCTTCTTATTTCTTGTTCAATTATACAAAAGAAAATACTAAGTACCATTTTCAAGCGTATTCCCCGTCTTACCTTTAACGTTAGACTAGACTAATGAGTCCTAGTGTGGCGTACTAGCTTGGGTTTATTTTCTTTTTTGACGGAGAGGGAAGCCACACGTGACTGCGTAGATAGGCTTCATCATACTCAATTTTAAACACGCGCCATGGAAAATGGAGTAGCCCAGTGCTGTACTGCATGCACAGCTATGAGACGCAATGCTACGGAAAGGACGATATGCGATACTAGAACCCTATAATGGGAAGGAAACTGGTTTTATATAAAAGTTGTGGTAACGTTTCAGTTGATCTTTTCAAGGAGGTTTTATCAATAAAACCTCCTTGATCTTTTCATGCATGAAGATAGGGGTGCACCTGCCAAAACAGTTTGACTGGTTCGTGTGGGTCAGTTGTCCACGATTGAATGTTGTGATTGGTTGATTTGGGTCAAGTGATCCCAAGATGGCTGCCTAAATAGATGGCAGCTTAATCAATACAATTTTTGCGACATCGAAATCAAGCTTTGTCCGTTTGTTGACTAGTGCGGGCTGCCGCAGAATCCAATAGTCCAATTTGAGATTTTGGTCGGAGGAGTGTAAGGATAGCCCTGATTTTAAGTCTGCCTCCCTCCGATAAAAAGTCCTTGTGACTTTAATAGTTATCACAGGAGAACACACATGCGAGACCCTCTGTCCTGGCCGCGAGATTCTTGCTTCCAGTCATAATCACGTGACCCAGGTGTCGTCCTCACAATCTGCCGTACCAGCCCACGGAACACCTGTGATACAATCACACATGTTGATAAACAAACAAAAAAACAAATAAATAAATAAATAAAATATTAAAAAAACAGAAGTTGTGCTGCAGTACAATAGAACGCTGTTAGAAGGCCCATTATCGAACTTGACCTTCGTTTTCCCGACAGCTACCCACCTATACCAAAAGTCATATGTCGGATCCAACCACAACTTATCGAGTTATGCTGTTACAAACTCACATACACAGACACACAAACGGCACCTATGGAATAACCTTTTTGGCGAAGGTAAAAACAAACAAGAAAACATACCAAAAGTATAAGCCCACTACATTAATTCAGAAAGAATTGTGAAAGAAGAATAACATGGTCATGAATGACACGAAAATCACGGCAAACATCCTAAACACAGAATCGCATGGCGGATACCATGGCGGAAGTGGCACATACCTCATGAACGTTAGTTCCTAGCCTTGCCGATGTCTCCAAATAGGAACTGAAGCATAGAAAGAAACCCATTCCAAGTTATAAAGACAGGAATTCTTTTTTAGTGTTCTTTAAAAGACTTCAAAGTCTACAAAGACCAGTCAACCATATTGAGCGAAATGATACTTAACCAGTTGAACTTGACCGAGAGACCTTCTCCTCTTTCCTCGCTGACCTCCCGCTCGGACACAAGGTCACACTTGTTGCCCACCAAAACCATAGGAACCTACGTCATATCGGGAAAATGCATTCAAGTATGTGATACACACAAAGGAGGCGTCAAAGCTTAGCATAAAAAACACATTACTTTGGATAAGTTTTAGATTACAAAGGGTTAATGTCCCGTCCAAAAGTGTATGTAAAATCTAGTTTTATAAGGCCTGGTCGGTACCCATAATCACCAAATAAACCACCTCGTTCGCTTCGCTCACACGGCTCATTGGTCCTAGCCGCACACCTGTTGATTGATTGGCCAATGGCATAACGGCCTTATACTCAATATCAAACGCATGCTCCTGATTGGCCAATCCCGTCTGGCTATATGGTAACGGCCAATGACATAACGGCCTCATGCTCAATATCAAACGTAGGCTCCTGATTGGCCAATCCCGTCTGGCTATATAGTAATGTATGCATACCTCTCCCCCTGATTGGCCAATCCCGTCTAGCTATATAGTAATGTATGCATACCTCTCCCCCTGATTGGCCAATCCCGTCTGGCTTTATGGTAATGTATGCATACCTCTCCCCCTGATTGCCAATCCCGTCTGGCTATATAGTAATGTATGCTTACCTCTCCCCCTGGCCTGGCCTGCAGCACCCTGTCCCATGTCTCCAGCAGGTCTGTGAAGGAAGACTCCTGTGTGAGGGAGAACACCAGGACGAAACCCTGGCCTCGGGACAGATCGCCCTCTCGGAGAGACTTGTGCTCCTCCTGTCCGAACAGTCACAGCGATATCATTTACCAGACCGTCATCATCTTCATCATTGTCATTGTCATCATTATCATTATCATCTTTAACATATTCGCTTCATCATCATCATCATCACCATTATCACTATCATCATCATCACTATCACTATCATCATCACCATAATCATTATCACTATCATCATCACCATAATCATTGTCACTATCATCATCATTACATCTTCATCATCTTCATCATCACCATCATCATCATCATCGCTGTTGTGATCCGACTGCCATGCTGTCTGCATTAAGAAACATGCATCCTCCGAGTAGATGTTTGAAGTTCAAAACGATGCTCCTCCTCACGATGTTGTGAATGCGTCTCTCATTTCCGATTTTTTTCACTGGCAAAAACTATCTGGCTAAACAATGGCTGGGCCTAAAATCAACAACTGTGCTCTATTTCTTTAAATCCGAAGACTCACCTGGCTTCCAGTGTCTAACACATCCAGAAGGCACGACTTCCCATCTATCTCGTCGGTCTGATTGAACAAAGAGAAGATGAAAATATGCGTACGCGTAAATAAGTCTAGTATCTCCAGTGTTCAACCATCAGAGCAGCGTTTGTCTTAAGACACTAAAATGTGGTCTTGAAGTAGATTTTCTACTCAGAAGAGAGCAACAAAAAAGTACTTTCAGTTTTTCTATGTCAAATTCTTACTTGTTCAATTTGTGTTTTGCTCAAATATCAACGTGCTTCACTGATTTTGTCTGTTAGATTGGGGAATAAAAGCACCTTAGCCCTGGAAATATCCCAAAAGTGTTCGCTATTTGGGTAAGACGGTTGATAAGCAAGGGTGTTAACTATGTATGGCTGGATGTATATATATATAGATCAAGCAAGGCAAACCCCATTGCCAGTAATTAGACTACGTTTGACACACCAGACCTAACGTAAGGCGACACACAGCAAGGACGAACCAGGAAGCATCGTAAGGAAGATAATGAAAATGTTGATCATAATCTATTTGCAGGTCATAACGTTCAGCGGTTGTGTATGCTTTATGTCTTGGCAGATTGCTGCCTGTGTTTTCTCTACTAATAATAAACAACAGTCTTTATGAAATCATTTCTTTCTGTTCGTCTGTGCGATTTCTTCCCGCCACCCACTCACGACAATTCTCGATCCGTCCCTCAGTATTACCTTTCTGAAATTGTCTTCGATTGTCGGGTAGTACTCCTCTTCGAAACGGTTCTCCGCATATTGTGTTATCTGTAGGAAACAAAAGCGTTGGCTGGGTTGGCACGTCATCATCCTCCAACAGTGTGGAGGTGGAATACATATAATGTTGTATTATAAGGTAGTGATGCTCGACTGAGTCATTTTATATTACTTCATTTTTAATTTTATGTCTCATTTGTTTACCGTTACCTCTATACTTCAATATATGTATTACTCTGTATTCGCTTTTTCTTATATTTCATTTGATATTTCACTAAATATAGAAAGTGCTCTCCGTCCAATTTCATTTCACACTCTATTCCATATTATATCTCTGACATGTTATATTCTGTTCTATATACATGTACTACAACTTCATATTTTGTTCATTTTACTTCAGTATATTTATTCAGTTTAGTTTTAATTTGTTTTGTATTGTTTCATTCTTTTGCTTTGTCCATTTGTCATCTCATTCACTTTGTACCTATCTACTAGATCCTTGGGTGTTGCTGTGGATTTGGTGGACAGATAAACCACTTTATACGAGGGTGAGTCAGAAAGTAATGCAAGTGGTTTCATAACAGAATCGTTTTTTAATCAATTAAGTTGAAATTTGGTACAAAGGTAGAGGTATATGTCTTCTTGAGATTGAATGTTTTAATTTTGGTCTTTATCATTTTATGAGCAACTGAGTTGATTTCAAGATGAACACACCCTAGGTAGCTTGTCAGGCTATCAATTCCTCTAAATCTGACCCACTGAAAATCACTGTAGGAGGTTGAAATTATACATGTATGATATCAAATGTCTCTATAGGTTGCGTGCCAATTTTCATCTCTAAACTCGTAATGGTTCTATATTTACAGCTGCTTGGATGCAGTAAGTTGTATTATAGAGCTGTTGGATTTATACACGAATTTGTGAGTTGTTGGTTAAAAGACTCCTTTGCCATTAACCAAAAGAAACGAAACTTTACACAGTTATCAACTGTTTACAGACCAAAAAGTGTGCTAAGTTTTATTTGTATTTGTTAGTGGGAAAGAAGGCTATAGAAAGTTTTAATCATAACACCGCAGATCTCATGACCCTGAAGACCGCGTATACCTCACTCTACACCAGCAACGAAAAAAGAAAAACTGCTCGGATTTCAGAGTTGAAATTAAGCATGTGGCTTATAGACAAACGCAGCTTATTACATGTGCAGGCTTAATCTCCTACAATAGCAAAAAATGCTTTAGGGAAATTCTTAATTGTACGTTAATTGGACCTCACTTTTCTTCTGACGGGATACCAAGGGTGTGGTCACCTTGAAAGCAGCTCAGTCACTCATAAAATAATGAGCAACAAATTTAGATATTTCAATCTCAAGAGGAGATATGTATTAACATTTGTGCCAAAAGTCATTCTATCAAAGAAGGAGTCTGTTATTAAACCACTTGCATTACTTTCTGACTCACCCTCGTACATACAATAAAAAGACAGATGATATGGTTGAGTATATTTATCAAGCTGTCCGCCGACGTAGCGACAACATTTACACGCGTACACAGCAGTACTAGTGAGTGTTTCTCCAAGCTTCTTCAAATATATCACTGTAAATTCACGTGGATACGCGACGGTTCTATTTGATCTAAAATAATATTTTTACGGTGTTTCAAATTTTTTGTGTACTGTCGAAACGATTCTGTTGTAATAACGTTAGTTTAGCATTATCCATAGGGTCACCTATGTCCATTGTATATAGAAATAGGGTATTTGGGGATCGTTAAGTCTATGGAAGGTAGTTTCACATTGCAGTATCTTGAAAATGTAGACATTTAAAACCCAAGTTGTTGACCTGAAATCCCCAGCTTTTTAAAACAACGAATCTAGGTTATCCCACGGATTAAGGTGAACTAGCGTTACAGTAGTCATACAAGGGAGGCGCATTCGCGGTTTCAGCAATTCGTCGTGTTAGAATAAACGCTGAGATAAAACCACCGCGACAGTTTCCAGATTTCCTGTACAGCTACAGGTGCCATTTAACATGATGAAGGGCCATTATGGAGGTTTGCACTTTCCGTAATAGCCCCGTTGCTAGGCGACCGTGTGAAAGGACTGATAGATAGAGTCATGTGAATAATATGTATCTTATTTGCAAACTCATGCCCGAAGGTTAATTGCAAGGGAATACGTAGATGTGATAACGCAAATAAAGTACAAGATGTCTGGTCCATAGATCTGTCTGATGCTTCTTCGCGCCTTGTATACTAGTAATCTTCAGCACATATGTATAATCATTATAGTATACAGAAGCGCATTGATTATGCAGGGTACTTATGATAATTTTCATGCCTTCTCTACCATAATGTTGTCATAACAACGAAGACGCTATCGGCATAATAATCGAGTCTCGTATTAAACTGAGTTTTCCAGAAATATTCTGCATTGGTTTCATAGGTTTGTATGAATAGGTTTATGTTTTCTTCTAGACGTCAATACTACAGTTTTTATCATAGCTAACTAGCTACAAATATGAACCTTATTTTTGATTTAACATGATGATACCATTATCGTTTTTATGATCTATATCTTAGAGGTACACTACCATGATGTCATTGCAAAATGAAAAGCCCTCACAGAATGGTAGTGCGAAACCAGTTGATATCATTATCCTCACAGAAGCTCAGTGCATTATCAGCTCGAAAAAAAGGGTGATCTCTAAATGGAATTTGATTACGCCCCACGACGGTTATTTAGCGCTTGGCGTTCGCCAGTCTCTATTGCCGTAATCTTGGATAATCACATTTCACGCCAGGCGAGAATTCGCCATTACCACTACGCTTTAAAACGCCGGTGGGTCGCCTTCATGGATTGATATCTTAATGGCATTACGACCATAAATATCAGCCGTGAAAATATACTAGCTGCGGGACAACATTACAACTTACCGGGTCTACACGTCAAAAATAATGTAACATTTTTACACGTACATATAGACGCCATTTTCTCCTCCCTCAGGTTCGTGCTATGGTAAAATGTCACAGACACGATAAGAAATACACAGACGATGTATCAAAGCCGAGAACGTGTTGTTTACTTACCAGGGCGCTCTTGCCCACGCCACGTGAACCCAGCACCACTATGGTGTACATGGGGGAAGCCACATCCTTCCACTGTGCAACAAGTCTGATGGAGTCACCGCACCGCGGCGGTTAGCGATTTGTTTTCCCTGGCCTGTTCACCTGTGAAAAATCACCTCCTTCTTCCTTCCTTCTCTAGACTATTACAAGCTGGCGGGGGCGCCAAGATGAGGAAAGCTACACACAGTCCTGAGCAAACCCGAGGAAGGGAAGTCTGTATGATCACCCGTGCCGCGCGCTGTGTGAAAATCAAACATACAGGGCGTTATCAAACCGCGCTGGTTTTGTATCACTCTCTCTGAACTGATACTCTGGAAGAAAGTGGCTGCCTGCGGGTCAGGCGATAATCAAACGATGGCATCAATAAAAACCTCTAATGAAGGAAGGTATGGTGCCGGGGGACCGCAATTCGTTATGAATTGAAAGGAACGCTTCATGATAACGATATTGAGTGCTTGAAAGCATCTCAATGTACAGCAATGTACATCATTGAGAGTCCCACTTTCGGCAAATTTAACTGCGGTACTGGGCTCATCGAATTTGTCACAGGGTATGTTGTGTGTGTTCATTATATCATATCTGGGCCGCGATATCGTTCGATACTGCTATCATGTTCAAATCATATATCCGCCTACTATACGTATGTCAATTTATTTATTCATATATTACAAATGCGAGATCATTTCACCCGTACATGGCTGTGCTGTTATGGAACATATTTTGTTGTTATGCATGTAGCCTTGTAGTACTATTGTCTATATTAGCTAGTAGTTGTTATTGGTTGCCATGCATTGTACATTGTGCGATTTCTGAGCAAGAAATTCATTCATACAGGTACTAGTATTATCTGTTTGATCCTACCTGCGATCGGGTTGGTGCCTCGGGTGATATGGAATACACCGTGTTATATTTATCACATACATGTAGTAGTATCACCTTCTGTTGAGGTGGTATGTTTTCACATTCATTTGATTCGGCTTTTTTTTTGTGACGACCATTTAAAAAAATTTACACATATAACGTACATGTATAAAGGAATTTCTGTAGTGCTGTTTCGTTTTGTTGGCAGGTTTGAACCACAGGTGAAAATATTGGGGATAGCATCCCTTCCATGAAGGCAAACATGATAAGTATAAAATCAAAAGTATGTGATGAGGAAATAATGCCAACTCGTATGCCTACAGACTAAAAGAGACCTATCTAAGAGTGTCTTTTCTACTGCTTCGTTTACTCTATCGCATCACATAAAGACGTGGCATGTTTAGATAGCTTCTGTGATTGCCACTCCTATACACGTTGAAAACTGTATCAAAGGACGTCGTCGTTCAAATTAACTCAATGTGTTCTTGGCAGTTTCGTTGCCACGAGTTAATGGACCAATTTGCAGACAAAGTGCCCTCATTAACCTGAAATGGCAGCAAGTACAAACCGTATACTTGGTAATGGGTTTGAAATTGAAATAAATGTCTGGCACCCAGATAAGATGTGTGTGTGACTTTTGGCTGTAATAGTTTTATGTAATTATGAGGAGCCTTTGAAAAGATTGGAATACCATTTGTAGCCGTACACGTCATGGATTCTTTAAAAGTTTAATCTAATTATGTACACATACGGTTGATTTAATAGACTACTAAACTTGTATCTGAACTACATAGCATAGCCATAGACTGACACAAAGCATAAAGAAGACCAACACGTGTAAGCACTGCACAACACATCGCAATACAATATAGAAAAACACAGCACAGTGCAACGCAACACAATACAGAAAAATATACAATGGGAATGGGAAACGGTTTTGGATTTCACAATTCTTTGCAACTAGCCAATTTTTGCGCCAAAGCGTATTGCAAATAGCTGGTTTCCACTGTACTTAGTCTAACACAACACAAAATATCACAAAACATCACAGACAACAAACATACTGCAATACAGGTCATACAGTGCAGCACAACACAATACAACACAACACAACACAACACAACACAACACAACACAACACAGCACAACACAACATAACACGTAATACAGCCCAACACATCACACGTGTACATATGATATGCTGCCATGGTGTTGTCTTCCCCTCTCTGTTTGACTATTCAGTAACGCTAAGAAGGCAATGTCGTCTAGCGCGTGTTTGTAGTCTTGTGGTTTGATTGTGTTTTATATATGTATGAAGTATTAAATCATATTTAGAATGCAGTTAGGTCTTGACCTATCACGTCATGATTAAATTTTGGGGCCCCTAACGACTTTTTTGTGCAACGACTTTTCCATTTTTAATCCCATGTCCATCCCAATCTAGCTTGTTTGCAAACGTGACAGCCCTGATGCAGTGCGGAGACGTTTATGATCGCTGGTAGTGATTCTCGGCACGACATGGGCCATATATGGGATCACCTTGTCCAACTGGGACTAGTACTACAAACACGGGTGCAAACACTTTAATACATGATGTAAGCTGTCTGTCACGATCTGTTTTGGGGTCGATCTACATTCCAAGCAGAGGTTAGGCTCCGGGTGTTTTTAAAACTTTTTTTCAGTCTTTTTTTATATTTTGTACTGTATATTGTACTGTATTGTCAAATGATAAAAAACAGCCTGAGCCTAACCTCTGTTTGGAGAGTAGGGTCAACAAGGTTTTGGGTTGTTTTCAACCCATGATCACGATTTATGGTGTTAAGTAAAGTTTACGTTTGGAAGCTTAATTCAAGACTGCAAACAGAGTAACGTTAACGTTGCATTGATAAACTGAGTCATACATGTAATCCTAACGTCGAATAGTAGCCTTGTCTCTTAACTACCTCCCACTCTGCCACTGTTTTCCCGCCTCCCCGCTGTGACGGTAATCACGTACTGAGGTCGATTTGTCAGCTGTGACACTGATTCTCCGCACGCTCAAGGTCACACGAGGTCAATACCGAAACAGCAAAGGTCAAACACGCAGGTACGAGGAGGTCGATAACTTGTAACGACGGGATTGTCTGGGGAGGATGTGTAGGGTTAAGAGCATGCTTCTTGCATATAAAAGCGCGGAGCGTTGGAGCGAACGTGTTTGGCGACGGCGGTACACAACAATGTTCTGTTGATAAGACACTGTAAATATTGCAATGTTGTTTTTGATGGTTTAATTTTTGTGATTTTCATGACAACGGTGCGACGCTTCCTAGCCTGGTATCTAGCCGTAATATAGCTCCCGAGTATTTGTATTGGTTTCAGGACCAGGCAGCAGGGGAAGGTTGATTCAACTACAATGCCTATTGTGTATAAAACTAGCCTGGTATCCAGCCGTAATATAGCTCCCGAGTCTCTTCTCTCCTCTCTGCAATTGAAAAGAGGAGAGAATAGACTCGGGAGCTATATTACGGCTGGATACCAGGCTAACGCTTCCTGAAACTATTCTTTAGTGGATTGTTTAGCAAATGGTTTGTAGAAGTAAATATGAAAATGAAATTAATTCCCAGTTTTCCTGAATATAATGTAAAACAACGATTATTAAAACATACTATTGATATTAATAACCAAATGCAAAACTCATCTCTGCTCCACGATGTCACTTATAACGTTACATGTACAGGAGAATGTTTTTCAGCACTAAGGCCAGAAATACCGACAGGCGTCCGTACTGCTGCAGTTTGATAGACTATCGCTAGATGTCGTTGTCATGGTCGTGACTGTCAATTTCCCGTCATGCACGTGGGTCATTGTTTGCTGTGTGTGTGTGCGAGTGTTTGTCACGTTGATTTGTGTTCTTCCCATTCCGCTCTATCCCTTGTGTTTTACCCACAATGTACTTGATTTTCCCTACCCTGTTCCCTGCCCGTGTGTCCCTGGACGCCGGCATGCCTCCCCTCTCCCCAGCTTTCCCTGTGTGTGCTTCCCACAAACGTTTTCTGTCGTTCCCCTCCCCCTTCTGTGTGAATGCTTCTTCCACCTCATACTACTGATACACCTGATCTTATCTGATCAGGGTGCCCTCGGCCATGCGCCGAGGGTTCCCCTGAAGTGATAACACCTCTACTGCTAGCATAGCCCTCGGGCTCGCGATGAGCAGTTTTAGGCACGGAAGTGATGAGGACATGAACGGATAGCCGAGGCTTCCTTGCACTCTTGGGGAGACCCAAGGAGAAGCCGTTGACGTTCAATTCACCTCTGATCCACCACTGTCATTTATTATTTCCCTGGACAGCTTGGTGACACCCTCAGTCTCCAAGCAGATGTTGAGGATGGCGAATTTGTTATGTTTTCCCAGCTAACCATTTAACGTTATATCTTCAAGCAGATGTTAGGCAAATTGCAAGGTCTCTCAATCTCCTGATTCCGCAAAGCAACCTGTGTGGAACTGGGAGGTTGAGAAATATTCGTACGACTTGAGCTTCCTGCCTCTTCCTTGACACAGACGATTTAGGACCCCCTCCCCCTAACATCTGCTTGGAGAATAGTAACTTAAAAGGCATCCTGATCCTAGCACAGAAAAGGTTAACTCATGCAGAAGTCTTGATGCCAGAGATGTTTGACATGTCGACACATGATGTTTTAATTTTCATGGTACATTCTTCTGCTTGTGACTTGTATCTTTTTGTTCGCTTTTCTCTTCCCTACAACTTAGTACAAGGTTGTCAAAGCATGTCATTAAATCGTTGATAGGTAATGTATGATGTAAACGTTCTTCCCTGTGTGATTTCTTATCGACATTTGGGTGACTTACCTCTTTTAAGAGCACTTCTAAAGAACAAAATAGACTCGCAACCCAGTCATTCATGATGGCAGTGGGAAAGCAGTATCAGAAACTTTATTTTTCATTCATCTAGAAATAACAGACACTAAATCATTATTTGAGGTCACACTTTCAGCAGTTTTAATCAGGAAATAGAAATGTGTACAAAACTGTGACATTTCTCTATCATGGGATCTCCCACTAACCGTACAGGCTGCAACATTACAGAGTGACAGACTGGACAGACATGGCTACAGATTACATAACACACAGTACATCTATACAAGGAGGTTAAAATTTTTAACCTCCTTGATTTATACTAGTACAAGACGGAGGTTATATATTTATCATACTTAAGATACAGTTGCAACATACTAGCATCTGACAACCTACAAAATGTAAAAAGTTGCTGACCATATAAACTTACATTGTGTTTGGCACAATCGTTTACAGTGAATAATATTCAAGTGTGATTATATAATTTTTTTCTACCTTCTAATATACAAATAGTTCTTGATTGGCACATTTTGATTTTGCATACAGTCACGTTGACAAATGCTGCTATTCAAACTTCCGACACAAGGATCATTTTGCATACGACATTGCAAATATTTCATCTTAAGGAAAAGTATTTTTTCGAGACAACGTACAAATGTTTTGCCCAAGTTGGCATGTTCCACTCTCAATGTTAACATTGGTTGATGACAACAACACTTTGCTTACTGCCATCTCAATACTTCAATGCCAATGTCAACATGTACATTGATACCATCCATACAACCATGTATACGTGTGCAAGGACAACTTGGAATAATTCTACAGGTTCGTCTCCCTCACATGACCAAGATGAAAGAATAAGCCAGTGCACAAGTGAAACTGTGCATGTACAACAAGATGGACTGTGGGTAGTATGTCGACATTTTAGGCCTCTTACTATAAACAATGCTTCAGTCATGTCCAGACATGCTATATTCATATCTCAGAGTCTTTCAACTTGGACATATTGCCCACAATGCATCTAGCTGTGCCTGCTCTAGTTTCAACCATGCTTATTGTCTACCATGTTGGATGGTAAAACCTGGAAGTTGACCGGCTAATTTGATTTGTTCATGTAAATAATACATAACTGTACATACTGATTCATAATCATAGGTCAGACTTTTCCAGGTTCTACCAATCGGCAGCTGAGGTGCTGCATACCAACACAGTGTTGATGATAATGTAAACAATGTATTTCCAGTAAACATCTGTGGTGTACAGTTGCCCTTACGGTACTTGCATTGCCATTGTTGAGATCGAGACAACTACAAAATTTGCTGTGCGACAGGTTTGCTGTGTTCTACACACGCCGGGTGATAGTGCTCACAATTGCACACATCACAAATTTTCAACTTTAAAAACACACCTTCTATAATTCTGATACATTTGTATGACTTTCATTAAATTGTAACTTCCTCAGAAGAAATTCCACATTTTTTTTTTTACAGAAGAAATTCCACAAAATTTCAACACGGTGGTGCCCTGGGGCACGCATGTTTGCATACCATTTAAAACTCTCTACATTTAGATCTTAAATTGAGAAAAAAAAAAACACTGAAAAAATAATTACTACTTCAAAGTATCTGCTTGTCTTACATGCTACAATTTGAAGAAAAATCGACAAACAGTAATTTTGCTGTGAGCTGCTTTACATCGGAACTGTGGCAAAAAGAGATACTATTTTTTTTGTAAAACAAAATTCCAACCCACTCTGCTTCTTGCATGCACAAGTCCTAATACACAATGTATGTAATTTGCGTGCACAACAACTGGATGGAGCACTAAAAAATGAATTTGGTTTAACAACAATTTATAACTGTACTTCTTATCTTTGCAAATATTTTTTTGCACAATCTTGAATCCCAACACATTACCTGACATGTTATCTTAGTGTATCATTAACAAATCCTCCAGAAACAGATTCTTATTTGAATCATAGCAATGTAAAACTGCTTCTGAAAGATGATTGCAATTCATTCAAAACATGCCTTTTATTCTTCAGTTAAAATATCAGGAATGTTTGCTGTTGGTTTATATTCATGAAAGCTTATCTGGTAAAGGATCATGACAAGGACTAAAACTAAATATCTTTAACTCAATTCATCTTATGTATGATTGTTCTGGTTCCTTTCTCTTATGTGATGTATTAATGTAATAAAGGTATAGACCATAGGAAGAATAGCTGAAATGTCAAGCTGATTGTGGACATATAGATAAAGTCAATGTCAAGGTTTACCCAGTTGCAGTACATGACACTCATGGTTTAAACATAGTACAAAAATGTAGTCAAGTTGGCAACATAGAGTGATTTTTGGTATACATCATTCTGTACTCAGAGAGTTGAGATTTCCTACATTTCATGAGGCAGAGCAATGTCAAATTCTGCAGCACTAACAAACAAAACTGATGAGTTACTGACTGGCTCCAACCGTAGGTAGTCCTGCTTACCTGTATACTGGACCAGAACTGGACTTGTAAAGTTGATTATGTTCAGTTTCATGATGCAAACATGCAAGTCTAAACAGCACCAAAATCACAACAGGTGGAACTAGTCTTTGATTATACATACAAATGTAAATGTTATATCTCATATAATGTCATGTATTGTATTGTTTCTAATATGAGACACATGATAGTATGATCAAGTTTAATATTACATGTATCACTATAATGATGAAAAGACAAACGTTCATAATAAAGTTGCATTGTTTTCTGTTCACACACAACGTCTTCAGTTTATTTTTCTGCATTTTTTTACCTTTGCTTACTGACATTGCCAACTTTGCAAAGGTTTCAATGGAATAGCGAATTCAATTTGCTTTACTAATTTTTATGTTTGCTGGTAAAGAAGCCAAAACCTAGTATCAATTTGTCAAAATAAAATCTAGTAGTTTCAAGGTATAAAATAATAATTCCAAATTTGGATGTTCAAACAAAAGCTTTTGCAGGCTCTGCAGCAATTTAGTTTTCTGTAGCTCCCATCCTTCTTTTGTTTTAGTTTAGGTCATCCTTGGCTTGTTTCACAGGTATCATTCATGTTATTCATGTTAAGGCAAAAATGTATCAACACAAACTTTACCAATAAATCTTATCCTAAAACAATCTCTGAGAAAAAGTGGACCTTGTCCGGGCAAGCCGCCCGTGATAATGATGGGGAGGAGGAAACAATCCACAAGTATAAGTTGCTGACTTTGTGCACAGCACTCAAATTGTGCAGACTGTGCGGACTACATGAGACTGTTGGGCGTAACTTCACACTTTATCTGAGGAGACAGAGAAGTCCCAGAGTTTGACGGTCTTGTCGTAGGAACCAGAGACGATCATATAGTCATTGAACTGCAGACACGTGACCCCGTCGGTGTGGTTACGCAGGGTGACCAGACGTTTCCCGTCCTCGACGCTCCACACCTGCAGGACACAGGTGTTGAGTGACGAGCACATAGATGATGATAGTGAACATATACGATAGGCTTTACTCAGCAGTGTTTAATGTATGTGTGTGTGTATGTATGTGTCTGCCCATGTGTGTGTGCTTCCTGCAGAGATGGTGACTGCCCCATTCCTTGAATCCTTCAGGGATAAGGTGGCATATCTACACTAACACTTACAGTAGACCCCCCAACTTCAAAACCTAAACATTACCTGAGACTACAATGTACAACTGACAACCTTCTGTACTAGATCATCTGATAAGTAACTGGCATCAACAAGATGATGGTGGCCACCTAAAAACAAAGAAGAAGAAGATGTGTGTATACATATGTAGTAGAGAATCAACCTACCTTGAGGGTTTTGTCATCTGCTGCACTCACAATCCTCCAGTGGTCGGCCTGCAGACATCTGGGTTGGGATGGAAGAACACCAATAAATCAACACTGATCACTACAAATCCAATAATCCATTGTCCAAATTTCAAATCCATTGGATGCATCATGAGCATCAAGTTTCACATATCATTCTGAAAGCATGCATTCCTTTATTTGTTAGCATAATGCATGTCCATCATATTAAGTGGTATGTATTAGAAGTATATGTAGTTGTATACTCCTGTGTTCAGAAAAAGACCTCAACATAGGACGTAAATTTAAAAAATGACAACAGATGCCCTGGACTACAGCAGGACCATCTTGCATCCTCCCTTATTTGTTGTCAAGTATAGCAACCAACAGAATAACAGTACATGTATGTAGCGCCATTCAGTGGACAAAGGACACTGATTTAATAACTCAGAAGCGCAGTAATACAACTAACGGAGCAGCATTTATTCACAGCCGTACATGGCAGAGTCAAGTAGCCTGGTATCCAGCCGTATTATAGCTCCAGAGTCTCTTCTGATTCATAAGAAGAGACTCAGGAGCTATAATACAGCTGGATACCAGGCTAAGAATCAAAATCTCAGACTGACTGAAGAGGCACATCATTAATAATGACTTCATCTCATTAACATTAACCAAACCCACTGGCATGGACCTTGTTGTAATGGGTACCTGATAACCCCCGTGTGCCCCTCAGATCTGGTCCAGTCCAGCGTACTGACACACAGCCCTGTCCGCATGTCCCAGAACTTCAGGTCGCTGTCCAGCGAGCCGCTGACGATCTTGTCTCCTGTGAAGTTCAGGCAAGTCACCGCGTCCATGTGGCCGATCAGGGTCTTCAGACATTCTCCTTCAATATTCCATATCTGAGGTTGGCGCAAATAACAGATTTAGGCTGTCATAAATATTCTATTCTATTCTATGCATTACTGCAAATAGATTTCTTTAGGAAATTATTGCCTCAGGCCACACCAATTTAATTTCTTGGTTCACGGATTCGCTCGCTCCTATTTTTTGGGAAAAAAAATAAAAGTAAAAATTACCACTCAGCAAATTTTCACCATTAATGAAACCATTCACCAACTTTCTGGTGTAGCAAATTGGCCTTTGCATTATAAGCTCCTTAAAGTGTGGGTACAGGTGCTGTTACTGTACAATAATAGTGTTTTTGTACTTTTTTCAAGCTGAAAACTTTTTTTTCTTTATGTTTTGGATTAGCCGTTACCTATACCCCAACCATTTTACAATTTTTATTTTTATTTTTATTTCGCCCTCTCGCTCCATATTTTTTATGAAAAAATCCGTGAACCAAGAAATTAAATTGGTGTGGCCTCAGTTTGAAAGTAATATTCCTTCCAATCAATGTCTATTAGTTTAATAGGATAACTGAAAAGAAGGTGGAATCCTTTTTACAGAAAGAAAATCATCTTCAGAATTTATGATCACTGTCTTGGGGAAAGAAGGACTGAATCTGAATTTTGAAGCCTATTTGCTAGGCATTTTCAGATTTATGACTATATGAGAAACTTATGGGAAATATCAACCCTCATTCAGGTGAGGTTTAAAGGCAGAAAACTTTACCTTAATGGTGTTATCAGCTGATCCGGACACAATCTTGTCATCATCAAACTGGACACATAGAACAGCAGCAGTGTGTCCTCTATGGGTGACACAAAACAAAACAAAACCACATCACCAACGTTCTTAATGCTTAACTGATGAAACCAAAACATGCAAACCAGCAGAGTAGATATACTACACACTGCAGGTAGACTTAGAAAAATGAACAGCTTTTCACTGAAAACCAAGTTACATCAAAATCCACACTGTTGTAATGTATAGAAGAAAGAGAGATCTAAGTCTTCATATAATCATCTTCATGCAATGAAATATAAGCATTGTAATACTTCAAGTTTACTTGTAAATTTAGTGGTGCTAATCTGGGCAAGTAGCTCAAAATGATAATGATATAAAATTATCCAGTCTATAGCTGTTACAGGGGTCTCCCCAGAAAATTTTAGGGGAGTGGTGCTGGAGGGCGCGCTGCGGCCGATGCAACGTAACGCGTGGCTATTAGGGGGGAGTGGTTCGGAGAGGCAGGATTCCTGGAGAAGCTGTTGCATTTTGCCTTAAATATAAAAATGAATCACAATTTGAAGCCTTCCCCTGACACTTAAGCTTTAAAGTCTTTCAAATTCAGACCAATTGACTTAAGTATAATACATGTCCAAGTTAAGTACATTTTCAATGCAAACTATAAGCTATATCTATTGAAATATAAAAGAAATGCAACTTGACATATGTTGATTAATCTAGGACTAGTAGGAGGCTCTTTTCAACAACAAACAAAATAAAAACTTATCACCCGCATTTATACAGTAAAGTTTTCCACCATACTAGGCCACCTTGCTGAGTGAAAATTGCAAACAGAAATGTCACAAAACCAAAATTTTTGATGGGAAAGAAAGGCAAGGGATACATTTTGGGTAGAAATCATGGCAAATCACCAGATAGGAGCCTTTTAGAAGCTTGGCACCACTACTAGCAGCACAGTCTGGTGCTAACATAAAGATAAACAAGGTCTATTGTCTGTTTTTTCTCAGTCTTCCTTGTCTTGAAAAACAGGTTTTTTAATGAGATTATCATATGCAAAAGTCACCAACATCTATTGTCTACACGCATAACAATAGGACAAAAACAAAGGAGTGTGATTTTTGCTGCCAACCCAAGCTCACTGACACAAAGGAAGGGTGTATGTGTCCATTTCTCTGCAAAATATGAGACCTCTCTCACTCAAACTTCAGGGAATTCAGTTGTTTTTTCCCCCTAGTTGCCCTCAAAAGACATAGAGAAACCCATAGAGTTGAAAATTGGGGGAGTGGCGCCAGGATTTTCGGGAGTGGCGCAGCGCCGTTGTTCCACTCTGTAGGGAGACCCCTGCACAGTGTTATAATCGCCTTTTGGCGTAACACACGCTTCTCAGGCATGCGATTCAGCAGCAGCTGTTTCTACTACACTGAACTAACTGTCACACCTACTAGACCTTTGCACATCTATCTGCAAGTATTCTTTAAAAGTATCCTGCTAAGATATCCCTACTGTGCTTGGTAAACATCACTTTGGCTTGCCGAACATTGCAAACATGTAACAAATAACAAAACAAGAAAATGTCTTTGATTGTATGTTACCTGAGAGTGTGTTTACAGTGTCCAGTTCTCAGGTTCCACACCTTCAGCGTCTGGTCATACGAACCACTCACCACACGTTCTTCATCCACCTGAGGTGCAATAACAACAAGAAATCTCATACGCTTGATAAATAATTTTTTTTTTAATTTCTTTTTTCGTTCATTATTTTAGTTTTTGTGAATTTCTTTTTTTTTATTATTGCCAATCTCTCGCTGATTCTGTTTATGGTATTTTCCCACTGGCTGTCATAAGGCAACAGGAAACTGAAGAGAGGCAATGAGATAACCAAGGAGCTTATATTGAGATATAAGCTCCTTGAGATAACCTATTCTGGAACCTATGACCTAATTTCCTGTCAGTGTCCCCACTTGCCATGTTGAAACCATCCAGTCTACTTTTTTCAAATACAAGCAAACAGACATGCCGAAAAAAACAAACCTCCATACATGAAAGTAACATTGTCAACAACAATACTACCCGGTAATATTGGTTTGGTTTGGTTTTAATTAGGATCTCCATTTGTGACTGATATGTCACTATTTTTCCTGGAGTCCGGGTGAATGGTACTCATTTTCAGTTCACTTGAGTGGCACACAATCGGTGACACAGGGGGTTTCGAACTCTGGACCTTATCATACTGATACTTATCATTCAGAGTAAGTCTGATTTCAAAGTCTCTATCTGCGTTACCTTGAGGCACCTGACCGTGTCGGAGTGTCCGATCATGGTGACCCTGCAGGCGATACTGGACCAGCTACTCTGCATAGACAAGTCCCACACCTGCAGGATGGGAGTAGAACCAGGGATCATTAGTACACAAACCTGAAAAATTCTTTATAACCCTTTGATGGATTATGTGGATTTATTGTGTCGCTATTCAGGGGTCTTCAGAAAAAATATAGTTGGATTTTTTTCAGACCAAAATGATTCTTTCTGGTCACAGAAGAAATGTATAATCGTATTGGAATTTGAAAAATTACTGACTCTGAATAAAGACAACTGAAAGTTTTAGCCAACACAAATAACATAATATTATGTCTTTAACATATATATATATATAACAATCACATTGAATTGCTATTCCGACATAGACCTTTTCTAAAACTGTTAGTTGGTTTATGTTTGTGGGAACTAAATTTCACAGTAGTACAGGAGGCATTCATAATGTTTGAATTTTGTGGCAATGCAAGTAATGAAAGACAGAACATAGATGTATGTGAAAGGTTTGCAGTGAATGTTTCTTGATCTACACTTAGTCACAGTTTGTGTGCTGACCAACCTTTATTGTCCTGTCCGTGGCCCCGCTGACCAGTGTGTTCCCCTCCAGGTGCAGACATCTGACCGTGCCGGAGTGTCCGGCCAGGGTCAGCACTGACCACGGCGTGTTGGTCCTGATGTTCCAAACCTGAAGTAAAGAAAATAAAATTATGGAAAGTAGCAGTAGCATGTAATATCCAGTATTTGATTATACTGCTGCTGGTATCCCTCACATAGTGGTATTAGTAGTCAGCTAGTCTTCACACAACACTTCCAAGCAACTCACAACTCCACCCTTGAAATCTTGAAAAACGGCTAAGGCCGAAGATGAACCAAGGTTAAATAAAGGTTAGAAAAAAAAACCTCTATCCAATTCATCCAAGCAGGGCTGTCTCCAGGATCTGTTCTTCCTTCCAGAGAAGGAAATTTGCTTGTTGGGATGGACATTTTAAACTTCACTGTCTGAACACCAAAACAATGAAACATAAAGGCTGGAGATAGCCCTGGTTCCATTGGCCTTCTTTGGTGTTATTTTCCATATAATTTACATGTAGATTTACTGACCATGAAAAACAAATCCAGGCCACACATAGGCTAGTCTTGTTTCTCTAGCCAGTATTATATTGCCAGTATTATACAATCCCTTGCTGTCAGTGGGGCTTTACCAGTAGAAGGGCAGCCAGATGTATGACATAGTCAGGCTTTTGTTACTCTATATAATAAGGATTTAAGCTACAATGTACCTTGATGGTTTTGTCTGATGAACCACTGACGATCCTCGTGTCGTCGAACACCACACAGGAGATGCCCTGTGTGTGTCCATCAAACGTCTTCACAGTGCAGGTCCCCTGCAGCCAGTTTCTTCTCAGGCAGTAACGCTCCCCAAACACCTTCTTCCACTGGAAAAACAATAAACAATCAATTGTTTCTTTTATTTCTTTGCTCCTTCCTTCGTTCCTTCCTTCCTTCATCCATTTCTTATCGATAAAACACATAACCGAGAAGCCTAAATTCATGGAAAAATGACACCATGATTGTTTATAAAGCATGAATAGCAGCACATAGACTTGTAGACAATAATGTACTCAATTACTCAATCAACAGTTCTTTTTGCCATCCATTTTTGTACCTACAAATGTAATACATGTAGTATTTCTACGCAATTGTGCCTTTGCCCATGCACTATGACATTACATTTATATAACATATATACGTATGTTTCTTTATAGTTTGTGTGTACAATAAAATACCCCATGTGCACTCACATGTATGGTCCCATCGGGCAGCATGTGGTTGATCATCTGTTTCTGTGCGGTGGCCCTGCTCATCTGCCACGTGGGGAGGGTACAGAACCGGCGCCACAGGCACGGCTCGTTCGCTAGCTCGTACCAAACCCGCGACGTCTGGGAGGCACGGGTTAGGCTCACTGCAACATAACAGGTCATTCAGTGCAATTGATGAGGATTTAACATTTCTCATATTGATAGATTTCATAACTGTAGAAGATAGCTTTGAATATCTCATAAAGCACCAGGCTGGTTGTGTACATGTATTTATATCTATAAAGCTAGTATAACTGCCCATCTGTGTAACACACTAGCTTTGCAGGCACCTGGCGCATAAGCAGCTGGTTGTAGATGCATGTAATTGTTGAAAGGTTTGCAGTTAGGCTGTTTTCTTTTATTGGACCAGTGGCCGTTAAGATCCTTGGAACATGAGCTTGGGACAAAGAGTTTATGACTCTTGTCCTTTCTAAAGACTTTGGGTTCAATGACCTTATTAGCTAAGTAGGTCAATGAAGGTAAGACATCCAGGTAATGAGATACGCCACAAAGCAGTTTCTCAAGAAACTGAGTGGATATGATTTTCCAAAATCATATCCAGTTGCTTGAGTAACTGCTTTTCGGCGTACATACTAGTAGTACATGTAGATTGAACGAACCCGGGTCCAAGAAGGACAGGATGTAGATGGAGATGGATGCTGGTAACCATGCCAACAGGTCCTGACAGTTGTGAGGACAGGTCTGGTGCAGGATGGGCTCCATGGCAACCGACAACAGGTGCATCTGGGGCAGTCCACACTGGTCCTGGAGGAGAGGGGATGAAAAATTGTAACTTTTTTTTCACGTTAGCAATTTTGTTTTCTACTTTCTCACCTCTGAATATTTTTCAGACAAGTATGGAGTTTTAAAAATCATATTTGCACTTGATGCTCCCAGATTATGTCTAGCACATTTTCCTGCTGGCTTTCATAAGGCAGCAGGAAGCTGAAGACGGGCAATGAGATAAACTATTCTGGGACCTATGACCTAATTTCCTGTCAGTGTCCCTGCATTCTCCCTACATGCTCCCTTCCCTGCGTTCTTTCATGATCTATTTTGTCAACTGTTTGTTTCATTCATAAAACAATGCCTGCATACTGTCATCAGCAATCCTCTTAGTGACCTAGTAAGGTTGTAAAAAGTACTGACCAGTATCCTCTTGATGACAATGTTTTTCTGCTGATCGTTGAAGTCTCCAAACCAGTCCATCATCAGCTGTGAGGAACAAAAGTAAACAGAGATGATATGAAATATTTCAGACTCTTCAGGCACAATGAGTTAGAGTGACATACACGAGAGAGGCACAGAAAAAGGGTAAAACGAGTGGGCCAACTCTCTGTCATTCTTGAGAATGACAAATAATGTCAAAACTGGCATGTCTCCGGGCTGCATGTCTTCAAGCAACTGGGTTAGCAGCACTGGCATGCTTTGATATGGCAATGATGGAAGTGGCAAACAGAAGTATCAGAAAAAGGTTTTGGTGCAAACTTTGTGGGTGTCAGTCGTCTCTTCGTCAAATATTGACCATCTGTCTAATGGTCAACATTCACATTTGGGAGATTCTTGTTAATTTGTTATTCTTGTAGGTACCTTTGTCTTGTCAGAAAGATAATTCTTACCTCCATACGCTTCTTGAACTCTGGCCCGTCTACTCCCTCCCCTAGCTGCCTCCTGCCCTCCCCCAGGTGGGGTGACAATGGTACGTCCCTCCCTGGTTTGCTGGACTGGCCCATTCTGGGAGAGGGGGACCTTGACCCTGTACCGTCCATCCCCCCAGCTCCCAAACAGTGGACCGAGTCTGGAGTCCAAACGCAGCACCTCCCGTCATTCGATCGCTTCCTACTATGGGTCTTTTTTGCCGTGTCCAGCTGGTCTCCGCGGCGTGGCTTTGGACTGGGCGACCGCGAGGCATTTCTCTTGTTACCGACGTGTAAACATTGTGGCGTCTGACCCACCGCGCTCCTTGGTACGCTCTGTGCCGAGGGGCAGTGGGAGTGCAGTCTACATGAGAAGCTGGCGCGATACTGGTGGTCGTGGGCGGAGTTCAAGTTCTGGTCATCTTGGCAACATTTTGCGGATGAGTTTGTTACAGAGGGATGTAAAGAGTCTAGGTACGACGTCGCCCTCGGATACAAATTCCCTGAGTCGGATTCCTCCGAGGATTGCGACGATAACGTCTTTCTCCTCTGGATGACGATCTTGGGCTTACGCGTTGCCAAGGAAACCATCTCGATCTCGTGAAAGAGCGCCCGTGCCACGCTGGGTTTGATGCAGCTCTGAGAGTCCACTTGTGAGTTTGGGTTCGCCTGGTGGCGGATGTGTGACTCCGCCATGCTCAAGTCCCCTTCGCTGGACGAGCTACACTCTGACAGCGCTCGCGGGCTGGACGGAGTTGAGTCCACGTCCATGCGGTCGTCGGGAAGACAGGCGGCCCCGGGGTGAGGCGTCCCCGCCGCCTCTGATTGGCTGCAGCCCCGGGAGCTCTTGCGGCGGGCGAACCAGGTGACCCTGTCCCAGACTTTGGACCGACTTTTGGCACGTTTGGGAGACTGGACGGTCGGCCCGTCGGAATCGCTGGCACCTCCACTGGCGTAGTCATCCCCGCCAGCAGCCACATCCATCCTCAGCCCTCGCTGTCTGCAACACAAAAAAGACCATATAAAAAATTCTGCTGCAGTACCAAGGTCACATACCAGGGGGCTAAAAATTGACCCTGATCTTTGTCTTTCCAACACCTACCAACATACCAAATATCATTGTAATCCATCCAGAGGTTCTTGAGTCATGCTGACTACAAAATCTGGAAACACAAACAGACACACTGACAGAGAGACAGACATGTACATACTCAAAGACACCCCCAAAACTGTATCGCCATTTTTCATGGAGATAATCATAACAAACTTTCTTCCACATGTCGTCACTGTCATTGAGTCTATAAACGACACAACTCTTCTTCAAGAGTGAGGTACATCGTCAGTAGATCTGATTTTGAATTTGAGATTGATTTCCGGAACCAGAATAAAACATGAAGAGGTACATCAATATCACAGCAGAAAAATCTTGTAAATACTGCCAAGAAAGAATCAATATAGGCAGTGACATAAACGGCCTCTACATGCACATGTGTGTGGCAGGAATAAAGTGAAGGGAATATTTATAGTGGATTGTTGTCCTGTAAGTCAACAAGTCAGCATCAAACTTTCAAAGAAGTAAAAAAAATTTTACACCTTGATGGCTTGAAAAATGTTTAGCATTCCTTAGTGAAGTGTTATAGCTTACAAAGGAGACTCAAATCTACAACATTGTAAGAGTGTACATGGGAAAATGAGACAAAATAATAATACATTGTAAATTCAAATCTTCAGGATGATTTCTGAAGAAATTGCATTACCTTGCTAAAGCTCTTACCAAAATAAGTATAACATTACTAGTAGTAATCCTAAAGCTGGGAACTCTCCCTGTGCATAACAGACCTTGATATCCTTATTGGTATAGTATTAGATCCTACACAAAAGCAAAATTCTATCAATTCCTAAAAGATTGCAACCCAGGTCCTGGCGTTAAGACCTTACCTGGACATAACGTTAATCCAAAAGCTGATTTTACGCAGGAAAACTTTTCTAGTGCTTGAATAACAAATTGAAGACTTCTCAAGTCATGTCCTGAATTTTCCTTAGCTTTAAGTTCCAGCAAGTGCATGAAACTGTGGTATTAAAGTTTTTGGAATTCCATTCTCTGGTTTTAAAACAAAGTATGTGCTGGATGGCTCCCAACTCAACCACTTGCTGGAACGTCTCCTTATTTGGTATGGGGTGTGCCAGAGGTGCGGGCAACTTTATCCACCTGCCAGTGGAAGTAGGTCACCTCTGCAGGGATGGTCACTGTAGTGTACTCTAGCTCTACCCAACAATCCCACTACTCTATAACGTCCTTGCTCTATCTACTTCAGACCTAACAGAGTTTAGACCGTACACTAGCCTGGAGTTCAGCCTTGATCGCTTTGGTCCACTCCAGAAGGCAGGGTAGCAACCTCTGGGAGCAGACCAAAGCAAACAAGGCCAGACTCCAGGCTAGTGTACGGTCTAAACTCTGTCAGGACTGAGTTACTAGTAGATAGAGCAAGGATGTTATAGAGTAGTGGGATTGTTGCGTAGAGCTTAAGACTGTGTAATGGTGTAACAGTTAAGGAATTTGGCTCAGAGCCCAGAGGTCCAGGGTTTGAATCCCCTGACATGCCACTGAGGTTGTATCCTTAGGAAAGGCTCTTACCAGTAATACCACGACTATCCCCACAGCACTCAGGACTACATACTTTCCCCACTCCAGCCAGGTGTAAAAATGGGTACATGTACCTGACTTTGGTTTGGGGAGGGAAAACTAAAACTAAAAGGTGAGGATCAGGAGAGGGTTGGGTTCTGCCTGTCAATACCGTGTTTAAGACATGGTGGATAACAACCTTCTACTAGTACCACTATGGGCTTAAAATGCTGTGGGACTAGAAGGAATGTTTGCTTTTACCTTTCAGTGGCCTTGTTAACTCAACGTGACAGTCGAAACCAAATTCATTGATTTCAATTGACATTTTGAACATTTTAAAAACAAATCAATAAGGATAACAAAGGTGGAATCCCAAAAACTAAGATCATCTTACTATCTACATACAACGAATAATATTGATTAAGTATTAAGGATATCAGGGACAGGTAACATGATGCTTCCATGTCTGTGGATGTAAAAAGTAGAAATCCCACCATGAATGTCATGAAAGGTACTCACAAAATGTGGGAATCCTAGTAGAATAGAGGAGTGCAACATCACTCAAATCAGAAATGCGAAAGAATGACGACTGTATCAACATGTGTCAGTTCCCCATTAACTCCCAGCTGCGCTATTTGCACGGGGAGACTCGACTACAAATGTATTATGCATAGAGGATTTAGGAGGATTCCCTCAGTGACTCTCCAGGCACTAAAAAATTCATAAGACTGACTTGACCCTGTCAACTCTCTTGCTGAGAAAGTAAATTAGGTGATTGAGTCAGTAAAGAATCAAAACTGTACATAGTCACTTGTGCCCTCAGGGGTAGATATGGGATCAAATAGGAAAAGAGCGGTTATTGCTTTGTATTAGGAGTGAACTATATGAACTTATATAAGAGGTAACATTTATTCAAAAACTGTCAATGCAAGACTTACACAACTGTTACATCATTTACATGTACATGGATAATTTTATATACTATATGATGGTGGAAAGAGAAAGGACATTTTGGAAAAAAACTGTATACCATGATGATTATAATATAAATGTATATCTGTTACGTATCATCTATGCATATAGAAATAATTCTACTAGAAAGCATAAATAGCATCAAGTAGATTCTAAACAAATGCTTGTATTGCTGCCGAAAACGCCTAGAGCCCAAATATCTGCTGTGTTATGCTGGTTTGACACATGTACCTGGTAAGAGGCAATTATTATTTCTGTTAATCAATTAACTGAGCTAATGGAGCCGAGTTGATGGATAGTGCCCATTATCTGCAGGGCATAATCCAATCAATAGTCAATCTCAGTTTCATACAAAACTGGCGACTGCCTTACTATTTTGTCACTGAGAGGATCTCTTTGGAACAGCCTATGTCATTTCGCTCATGGCATTTTGGACTCAGTCACTCTCAACTAACAGTTTTGGTAAAGGTCCTACGATAAATGTGTCATGATTCATGAGTCCGAATGACATGAGACATTGTTCAGGAAATTCCATTATTAGTCCCAGGCTACCAGTGACCTTAATTTGATAGTTAGCTAAGCTAGTATCTGCAAGTATCAATTGGGTGTTGAATATGGACTACACTTTTCTATCTCTATATGTATAGCAGAATGTATATAACATGGCTACAGGCATTACACATAAACTGTCACTTGGGAAATCTTTCATTCAATGAACACAAACTCAACAAGAAAGCACCCATACCAGCATGTCACACTCACCTGTAAAACATAATAGCTATTACAGTATTAGCTGGAATACCAACACAATAAAGGTAGTAATACTAAGATCACTTAATACCTTTAAGTTAGGGTTACATATAGAGGTTAAATACATCGTCCCCCCCATCCCCCAGATATAAATCCTTCATTGGCCTCTCTGGGGGCATTCGATTGGCAGAAGGTGTTTTTTTTGGGAGGGGGGGTGCTTTAGGTTGATTCGAAATTTTTAACTGAGAATACGCCGGGAAGGAAAATATGCCGCAAAAGGAAAATTGCCGGGTAAGGAAACTTACTCGACCCCAGCGAGTACAAGATTTGCAGCATATATTCCTTACGTGGCATTTTCCCTTTCTCTGCATATCTTACTTCCCGGCTTTTTAAGAATCGCGAATCAACCTACCACCTCCAATGTCCACGAATTAGATTTGATCAGTAAAATGACTTACAGTGTCTTCCAGAAAATGTTTTAATGACAATCTATGAAAAAAATACTTAATTTTTGCAGTGCTATACGATAGACCTCATAAGTCAAGTAAGTCTGCTATTGTATGCTATGATGATATAGTACTAGTTATATACTCTACACAGTAATATTATCTTTAATAAATGCAAGGAGATTGTAAAATTGGGATTTTATAGTAGCTCAATTTGAATTTCAACTGGTTGATCTGGAGTTTTGGACATACATCGTTGTTGTTGTTGAAAGATAGGAAAAATGAAGGTTTTTCGCGATAGGAAAGAGAGTGCGGAAAAGCAGCCTTACCACCAAAGACGGTCTAGCATTATTTTGTTTAATTTTTAAACCCATATTTTTGTAAAATGCTAAAATTTATGACAACTGATGAATAAGAAAACAAGCCAACCGTAGTATCAAATATGAACGACTCAAAAACGGAATATTTGTCTCTTCTACTCACCTCTGGGTCTACCGGTCCATCCTCTACCTCCTTCTTGTCCTTCTCATCTTCCCAGAGGGCGTGGAAACCAGAGTCTTTAAGAAATATCAAGCTGCCAACACCTCAGACATACCTGCATGCATGCAACAAACGGAACAACACCTGTTTACCTACCATCATGCACCGCGAGGAGGTCAACAGGTGAAAGTTCGTTCAGGGTCAAGATTTATTTCTCGCGAGAATTTACGATAGTATATCAAATGGTTAGAGCGCATGCGTGCATATTTAATGAGTGTTTATTTTTAAACAGCGCCAGGCAACAGGGAAACACAAGTATACAAGGAGACGTTTCTGCACAGCTTCATTCATTTGAGCCATCCTACCGTTGACAAGGGACGCTTGAAGAGATCTTCTGAAGTCACGACGTCGAGAAAAGGTTCGTGTCGATATTTTGGTGCGCGGATCAAACTTTCGTCGTGTTTTTAGGGTTTATTTTTCAAAGAGAAGTTGGTTCGGCCATGTTTTATGTTTTTTTTTCTGGTTTCATGCCGTGTATTGAGAAAGATATTTCGTGAGACCGAATCATCAACCTTTAATAGCGAACTGTCTTTCGAAGACAAAGGAAGTATGAAATATTTATTTCACATTAAAGAAGCGGTTTCTGTCCTAAAGGGCTCTAGTCTTGAAGGTCCACTACCGGGCTATGAAACAGGTTGTTGTTGTCGCCATGGAAACTCTTGAATATCTCAATACTGACGTAACGTTTAGTACGACTCACTGCATTTTGTAATATATTGTGGTACTTCTGGCGTAACCATACGCCATTCTTATTGCACGAGTACTGAACAAGTGCTGGTCGAATCAGAAGGATACACTTGCCCTAATGGTAGTCAACCACCTGTTAGATCGCTTGTTAGGTTGCTTTTTTTGAAAGTACAGAATGGTTGTGCTTAGTGAATATAAAACTTAGTAATGTCTAGAAAAATATTCTACAAAACGTATTGGCTATGGTATTAGATCAAATAATACTGACTGTTTGAAAAACTTTGAATACCTTTTGAATATGATGTTATAGATCTACTCATAGCTCCAAATAACATAAAGTACAACAGACAAAAAATTCTGTGTCCAACACATTAGGTTTTCCCAAAATAGTCTGTCTACTGCCTTTCTCCTAGAGCAATGCCCCAGGACAGACTACTGAAAACTGAAAAATTATGCAGTTGGGTCAGAGAAAACCATGATTTACCAACACATTTTGTGTCCAGTTTGGATATCTTTCTTTGAACAACGCTCCACCATCTTTGGGACAAAATCTTATACATACTGTCCGTTTCTTTCCTCCCCCAGTCTGTTATATCACAATGGCAGCAGCAGTGACAGCCTCCATGCAGCCCAAGTCCATGACTCGGGCCAAGAAGTGGGACGAGGTGGTAGAAAACGCATACCGGTTCCAGCTGGCTGGGTACCGGGACGAGGAAGAGTACCGCAGTGTCAAAAAAGTTGACAGCGTAAGTTGACTTTACTTGCCTAAATCAACATGTACTAGAAGTCTAGTACGGAACATATCATTTGCGCTTTTTGCAACTGCTTTGTATATAATGATTTAAAGTTTGGTCAAAAACTCCTTTTTTTTGAAACGGTCAAAAATTAATGCTACTGTGGATGTCTAAAGGAAGTTTACGTTTTTCATGAGTTAGAGTTTAAACTTGGGCTTCTTTGGACATAGTTTTTATTTTACAACCAAACTCTTGTTTTGAGAACATTAGAAATTGAAGTACATTGGTTTTGTCTTGAAAACTTTGAATGAAAATGATTGAGATAATATACAATCACTCAGTTTGTGTTCTAAGGATCTGGTAGATTTAAACTTGTTTATGTCGGTTTAGCCAAAGCTTAGCGACCCTCCCACTCTACCTGACGTGGTGGTGTCAAGTTACAATGACATCACCACAGGAAGTACCAATGATGTCACCATTGTTTGTTGTTGTTTGGAGTTGACCAACACCAGCAACTACTGCCATGCAATAGTTGCATTTCCATTCCTTCTATCAGTGCTTCATTTCCATCATGATTCTATTGGTGAATTTCATTTTAAAAGTATCTACTTTTAACATGAAAAATTAAATTTGCAAATTGCAACTGTCCATCAAGTACATCTTTCAAATCCCTGTGGTGATTTCAATTAAATTAAGGTTTTATTTTTAAAATTCCTTGATTAAATACTGCCCAGGAAAATCTGGTCTTTGTGTGTGAACAGGTTGTCACTGTAGACAGGCTTCAGTGGCAAGAATTATGAGGGACCACCACAAAGTGGTCACACCTGTTGGCCATGTGGTCACTTGTACAGGTTATGCAGTATCGTAATTGTTATCTGTGTGTAGACAGGCTTAACCAATCTGTCTCCCAGTGTTAAGTTTGGACACAGTTGAAAACATGCAAAAGCTTATTCTAGTTTGGCCACAGTGCACAACATTCAGTGTTTTTAAATGGTTTTATCCCTTTTGTGTTACAGGCTGAGAAATGGGATAATGGATTTGTCAAGAAGCTTCAACGCAAGGACGGGTGCTTTTATTACTACAACAAGGCACGGGAGTGCTCTGATAAGGACGTTCCCAAGACCAAGCTCTACAACTACTAGGAACTTAGATATTGAGAGCGTTTCACGGACAATGTTGTTGAAAGGCTGGTCCTTTGTCTGACTGGGAGCCTTCCGCAGTTTTTTTTATTGCACGCGCTGTCGTCACCGAAAACCTCTGCACTTGTGGGCATCTGAAGAAGCCATGTGTTTGCCTCTTGTTGACAAACTGTTGTCTTTTTCTGTAACTACACTTTTGTTATGTTGACCACTTAAATATGCCTGGGGAACAGCCACTGGGATATGGCTTAGGCATTGAAATGGCCACTTCAGAGGACTGTTTATAGGCTATGTCTGATGGATGTTATACCATGTTAGTGCTAGCGATTGGCACTGAGTGTAATAACCTGTGCAGGAATTGTATCTGTGGTCTCTTCTCAATCCTTTTTTGTTCAGTTCAGTATTAAAAATGTCTCAGTGTTTGTGGACTGCAAGAATGTAAGGAATTACCCAAAAAGTGTTTGTATATGTACTGGAAGTTACTGATAATAGAAAGGAGCTGTGATACTATATTGTAAGGAAAAGCTAGAGTGATATGTTTGGAAAGAAGAAAAAAAGCAGCATGATTTTTGTTTGTGGTAAAATCTTAACCAATGGTTATAATAAGTGCTTTGTACATTGTGGAATTCTATGCACGAAATTGTTGGAGATCCGTGATTGTGGATAATACTCATAAAGAAAAGATGTTTAAGAAATAACACCTATTTATTGGGAATCAAAGAATGTACAGGCAATACTATTAATTTGATAACCAAAGAGCTTTCCCTGTACTATGCAATGAATCTAAGCATCTATGCAACCTTTCTCCAATCTGTCCTCAAAAGAAGAAGAATTAAGTGTATGCTTTTGAATTCTCCTATGTACATGTTCACTTTAAAGCAAAAATTCTATTTTGTATATCTTGTGATATGCTGAATGATTATCCTATAGACTATGCACTTTTGTTGTCTTTTGAAAGTTGTATAATTCTGAGAACTCGACGTGTCTTAGGAATAAACTTGTTCCAGAAAGTAAAGTGGTCTGAGCAGCTTACTCTCTGTACATTCATATAATTGCATTACACATGAACTTCAAATATTTCCTTTAGACATACAGAAAATACAGCTATTTCTACATAATGCAACTCAGCTGCATTAAGCCTGGAAAAAATGTTTTGTTTCCAGGTTTTGCAAGCGACACTAGTCCTTTTTTTAGGTCAACTGCTGGCAAGGACAAAATCGTTTTCCAATGTGTTCTCATTTCTGCAATAGAAGAAGTGACGTGAACAGACCCACCAAACCATCTATGTTGACACCCTGCATCATTGTAACTATTTGTGAGATCATTCTGGCCAAGTTTTGCCAACACTTTTGTCAGAACTAGGGCTGGGTATCGGTACACCGTACCGGTACAAAACCGTTTTTTCTTATTGGACCGGTCCAGAAAAACCGGACCTGAAAAAATTAGGCGGACCAGATGTTGGACCGATTAGAAAATTAACAGATTGTTTCATCAGGCATTCACACGTTTTGGCGCTTGCAGGTGGAAGAAAATAACAAGAGTGAAGTACAGTAGAGTTTATAGTAATTTCTACCACGTTTTACAGCCAATCACACAGGCGCAGTTAGCGTTGTAGGATTTTAAAACGCCAGTGTAAGTCTAATACTCCACCAAACAGATTTCATTGTAGTGAAATGGACCATTGGTATGAGTCATACTGAATCAGGTTCAGGTCCGGACCTGGACCTGAATTTTCTGTACCGGTACCCACCCCTAGTCAGAACTGTTATTGGAAACACAACATTAATCTCCATAGGCCATCACAATGGGGTATGACCATGTGAACTTGCAGATGAATGCAGCTCTAAATCAAATTACAAGTACCTCATTCAAAAATTTCATTTGCACTGACTGCTTTGTAAGAGATAAAAATTCAGCTGTAGTTACCAGTGTATGTAATGAACTGAAACCTTTTTTTCAGAAAACAAGTTGGTACAATTCACAAGAGGAATACAAGACAAGCAACCCTTCAAATAAAGGAATGATGAACACTACTACAAAGTACACAGAATGTCATAAAAAAAGAAAGGATATATATCTGCATGACTTTTTCACATATATTAACTTATGGCCACCACCTCACTTTGGCATAACAAAAAGAGTTGCAACCCTTTGATACCGGCAGCCTTAGTTTCCTCTAACAAGTCTTTCATTTACCAGGACTGTCTTACAACAACAGATTATACTCTGTGAAATGGTTATCCATTTCTATTGCTTCTTCCCAAATATACATAATACAACTGTTGTTCAGTTTTTATTTCACATACATTCACAAATATAGCATTACTCGGGCATACAGATGTCCATTTGCCTTAACTTGGGCCTTCCCCTGGTGGTGATTTGTTTCCACCATTTTTAAAATTGGTGGGACCGTTGGGCATATTGGCGGGGCTGTTTGCAGGCTCCGGACTAGCAGCTCGTGCGGGGGTAACTTGTGGGGAAGAGCCCGGACTTCTGTGAGGCGTGGGGACCTTTTTCTTGTCTGCCTCTACATCTACAACTACGCTGTCGGGAGCAACTTCTTCCATGGCAGGCCAATCCCCTTCCTCTTCTTCTGGCTGTTGCACCTTGCTCAGGCGTTCATTCAGGGCTTGCAGGGCTTTTTTCCTGTGTAGTAAGAAAAAAGGAAAATAGTACATGTAATCAAACTCCATGGCAATGCTAGCTGTAAACGACCAATTACAAATTTACTAGGCAAGGCTTAAGACTGGTTAGATGTTGGTTTGCTCTTGAAATACTGCAAGAAGAATGGGATAGTAGAAACAAGGTAAGACAATAAAGAAGCGGGGAAAATTCTCGAAGAAATCTTGGCACTGTGCTTGACAGTGGGCAAGCCATTCAGAACTGGAAGGTGTGTTATGGAATGAATTGTGCTGTGGTGCCTGTTGATTTGGTGTGTTTCCTGCAATAATTTTTTCCCAGGCTGATACCAAACATGTATATTTGCGAAGAAAAAAATGTGCTCATTGAGTAAGCTGTAACAAGTATCCTCCCCAGATAGGGCGTGGCACGTTCAGTCGGTTCTGATTTTGTTGATAAATACTAGAAGGAGTTTGTCTCTACTGGAAAGTGGTTGAAACTGATTAATGGCAGCAAGGTGGCAAAATATATAATGTGAAGGCCCCTAACTTGTAAATATTTGTCTAGACCATGCTTGATACCATTATGATGTTCAGAGCAATCAGAGGTGTTTATGTCTCGGGCACCTTCAACTTTTACATATTACCCTCAATGCAGCTTGCTGTGCATGAACAGTCTACATCATGAGCCAGCTTATTCAAAAAGTGTACCAGAGCCCCAGCAAACACCTTGAACTGAGACCAACATGACCTCTCACCCTTCACCTCTCACCTTCTTCTCTCAGCATCAGCAGGGTCGGTGCCGGGTAGACTGATGGTGATGGAGGATGGCGCTCCCACGTCGTACCTCTTCACCGTTTTCTTACACACCTTGATCTTCACCAGTCCGCTGTACACCGTGTTCGCTAGTATGGCGATCGGAGCCTGCACGGGTTCGGGGAAGAAGGTGGCGAAGGTGAAAACGTCGCCCATGTCTCCCTTCCCCTGGTTCCCGTGCTGCTGGTAGAAGCGCAGGTAGATCCAGCTGGACAGGATCCCCATGCCGGTCATAACGGGGTAGGTCCCGGTCGTGAGGGTGGCCACTTTCAGCAGGATGGACCCGACCAGTAGCAGGAGTGGTATGTGTTTCACACGCAGGTCCACAGATGGTACTAGCACCTGGTCCGGTCTCGTCTGCTTCAAAGCTACGCAGACGCCGGCCGCGAACCCAGTCAAACCGTATATGTGTACCTCAAAGATGTAGGAGTCATCTGACGTGGCCATGTACACGAAAAGGTAGAAGAACGCAGAGAATATGCCAGTTACTATGGTAACGAGAGTCAGGAAGATGAGGAGTTCTAGAGCACCCCATATGGGTTCCAGTAGTTTTCCCGCCACAACCACGGCCGTTATACTGATGGCGACGTGCAGTATCTGCGTCTCCAGTAAGCCATGAGTCAGTAGAGTCCAGACCCTGAAGGTGGAGGGGATGAGAAACCCAGGGTTTATGCTTAACGGTTCGACAAGTTCGACTCCCAGGGAAACCAGGTAACTGAGACAGACGACAGCGCACACGGCCTTCACGACAACACTGGTGTTCGTCAGCGTGGTGACGAAATGCTGCCGTGCCACCGGCAGATAACGGTTCACAAGTGCATTAGACATGCTGCTTTCCTCAGGAACTCCGGAAAAACTCAAGTGTGACGCGGAGAATCGAAGATTAGCGTCTGAACATCAAAATCTCAGACACTTGTCGGCCATCTTGGTGAAGTCGTGGCCATAATGACGTCACTAGGTTAGCCTACTTAGCAGACGCCGCGAGGGGTAGCTTTTATGGCGTATGATGAGACAACTTTTCTTCCCGACGGTAAATGAGTTCCATTGTGCTCAATTTATTGTGTGTAATCTCAGCACTGAATTTTCTTTCCATCGGAAAGGTGTTTTACACCATCAGAAAAAAGGTACAAATTATAATCCCCCTCAGGACCCTGATCCCCCTCAGAAATGTAACCTACTTGGAGCCTGCTAATGAGGCTAACTGCGGCCTCGTTCTGAAGTTCGATCCCATCGTTCCAGAACAAGTATGGCGGAAGGTGGAAGGTTGGTGCGCTTTAGTTCTGCAATTTTCTGCATAAATCGTCAAATCTGTGCTTCTTAATCAGTATTATACCTTCTTAGCGATTTCCCGGGTGTTCACAGAAGCGATATAACGTGCTTAAACAGACCTGTGCATCGTAACCATCAGACATTTGGCCGGTAAAGGGTATCAGATTTCGTCCACAAGAATCAAGAGTTGTTTTTATTTCCCGCGCGCGGGAGGGGCGTTAGATGCTACAACGTTAAAGCAACGTACGAGCTCCCACTGAAAGATCTTTGGCTAACGTACAGAATAGCAAGATATCAAGGGGTCAGTGCTATGAAATTATGATTTATAATGGACATCTTGAACACTTAGCAATATCTTATACCGTTGAGTTTTATAATTATTTTACAGCCCACGCCCCCCTCCCCCATATTCTGTGATGATGCCAGATAATTTACGTCTAATACAGAAGTCCTGATGCAACATACTATATCAAGTTATTATAGAGGTGGATTGCATAGTTAGATTGTGTTAACTGTTATTTATAAAATAGATTAGTTCTTAAAATTGTTAGATTCTAGTATAATTAGCAGTAGCTTAAACTGTGTGTAATAACAATTTACAAGTCTCCATACATTGCACGATTTGCACCTGTTATAATTGTCACACAATAAAAGTTTTGTTCCATAGATTTACAAATGGGTTATTTACTGATCTTTTCCTCCAGGTTACCAACAGTCCTGTGACTACCTGAATAAAACCTTCTGCCATAACTTATTAATCCTTGACAGGTAAGACTAAGATATGATTTAGGTCATAGATTAATTGGTAGTACGGCTGCTATGGCTTGGCACTTAGATACAAAGGTCCTATATTTTAAAGAGTTCTACGAGATAAGGCCAAGGTAAAAATATGCTTCTGGTTGCCAAGCCAACGGTAGCTGACCTTAGCCTCTTTTTTATTTGTCGACCACTGGCAAGGGATACAGAGTTGATCTTTGAGTGATAACATTGTAAAATCATGTTCAAACAACTGTAAATAGTTTCATCAGGTTAGTAGATTAATTGGACAGTCATTACTGAAGAATTAAAGAAGGTTTCGTAATGGAGAAGACTTTATTCTAACAAGTTCTCCACCAAACTAGAACACACAGATTCTTAGTTCAAATCACTTGATTAACCATGCAGTATAGGATGACTACAGGGCAATTGTGGCCTGAAAACTATGTCACTGACGCATAATGTCACATTGTGTCAAAGAATTTTTGTAATTTGTTGTTTGGATAATGTGTCTTTCCTTGTGTGCAGGCAACACATAGCATCAGGAACAACCACTTCACAAGCAAACATGGCGTCCGAGACCCCCCTCCCCAAGGGATGGACCAAGAAGGTTGTTCTACGTCAGTCTGGCGCCTCGGCTGGCAAAACCGACACTTACTTTTACAGGTAAACATGCTATAGTTGCTGTCAATTTTGTTTTGTTTTCGCAGTGACCTTTCCACTGCAAATATGCATGTAAGAATGTATTTCTACTTTGATCATTGTTTCAACTGCAAAGTTCAAATACATGTACCACTAAGACCTCCTGTTCCCCTTTATCATAAGATAAAGCCGCAATGAAAGTATATGCATTTACAGTTGAGTATCATAGTTGTCAATCAGTTTTACTGTACAGTGAGTCATCCCATACTGGCTGGTCACATGCATAATCTGATTAGAGGGTTATGGATTTTCAAGGTTCAATGGGCGAGGAAAACAGTGCTAAAATGTTGATTTTTCAAAACTTGCTTCAAATTCTTTGGCAAGGGCAACAAGGGTAAATTTATGTTCAATCTACACAGAAAGGATGAAAAACAGGAACTCATGATCGTGAGGTCTATTGAATTAAATGGCACAAATTGTTCTATACTGTAGAGTTGTTGCATTGTAATATCGACTAAGTATTGGCATCTGGCAGATATAGTTGGTAGAACAGTTTCTTTATTGAATTGGACCCAAGTCTGTGTACTAGTATTACTACAAGAAAGAAGAAAAGAGTTGTGTGACAGGTTTTTGGACTTACCCTTGGTAGATCAATAAGTATATGGGGTTCTGAATTAGTATGATTATTATAGTGAAGATACTTTAATTCCAGAAATGAATTATCTTCTTCATTAAAAATAAAATGCTCCGTTTTCCTTTTCAACAGTCCTGAAGGGAAGAAGTTTCGGTCACGAACAGAGATCGCAAAGTACTGCAAGGACAAAGGACTGAAGATAGACACTGATTCCTTCACGTTTGGTGGGAAGGTGACATCTTCGGCAAAGAAAGCAGCAAAGGAGACGCCTAGGGGCAGAGGCCGACCGCCAAGAGCAGCTGCAGCAAAGAAAGAAAAGGAACAAAAAGCATCTGGGAAGTTGGTGGTTAAGATGCAGTTTTCTACACCGAAGAAAAGGTCCAAGAGTTCTGGCAGCTCTTCCAAGGAGCCAGCTGCAAAGAAGGCAAGGGGGCGCGGGCGGCCACCAAAAGCCAAGCAGGACGTAAAGGTCAAGTTCCCGATGGGTCCTAAGGCAGCCCAGAGTCCAAAAAAGGGTGCTAAGTCAAAGACCCCAGCAAAGAAGGAAAGAAAGGCACCAGCAGTGAAGAAACCAGCCAAACCTGCGAAAGAGAAGAAGGCGAAACCTGCAGCAAAGAAGGCGGCAAGAGCTCCTCCCAAAACAAAGTCACCAGCAAAAGACCCACCGACTACTGCACCAAAACCACTCAAGAAACGGAAAGCTCCTGAAGAAACAGAGGCAGCTTCCCCATCCAAGAAAGCGAAGAAGCCAGAGCCTGAGGCGACCGCGGGATCTCCTGCCAAGCCCCAAACAGGTGAGTCCAGCCAACCTACTGAAGCAGATGTAGTTGTACTTGCAGATGATATGTCCAAGCAGTCCCCGAAGGTGGCAGATAAGTCAGAAGAGACTTACGAGCCAGAAATCATCTCCATTTCTGAGGGAGCTTCAGGAGACGACAGAGAGATGTCCCCTCCGCGGGAGGGCATGAGTCCGGAGGAGATGATGCCCTCGGAGAGTGAAGAAGACGAAGACGGGGGTTTTGTCATCATCGATGTGAAGGATTGTGAAGAAGAGCCAGAAGTGGTGGCAGAAGTACCAGCTGCAGCTCAACCATCGGAACCACCCAGGTCCGGAAACATAGAGACACTTGTGTTCAGACCGCTCAACACTCCAGAAAAGAGCCAGGAGGCACCAACACCACCACAGCAAGCTGCTGGGCCGGCGACTGCTGGTCCGGTTCAACAGGAGAACGCAGCTGTGATCACACCACCGCCGGAGCCTGCCAGGGAAGCCAGCAACTCTGAGTCTCGCGGTTCATCCGAGTCGGGAAGCACCACTTATCTCCCGGAGATCATCGAGTGTCAGGCTCCGGCGACCGGTCAGGCACAGACTCTCCTTCCGCCTGCCAACACCGTAGGCCGCCTGCCGCTGTCCAGAACCCAGAGTTGGGGTTCAAACATCCCAGAGCCGTCCGTCTCGCCGCTTCCGAGGAGCATCTCGCCTCTCACCGATAGGTCAGACAACGAGCCGGTCAGCGCGTTCGAGCCTGTATTCCCGCAGGCCCCAGGAGCGGTCACCACTACCAGAGTGTTGGGAGACCGCAGTGGGAATATATTCGAACGTCTGGCGCCACCTCCCGCTGATGGAAGTGTCTCTGCCTCCGCCGCATCTGAAGAATATCGCCGAAGCGCTTTCCAGCCCGTTGTTCCGCCGAGCTTGGGGCGGCAGGCGACCAACCACTGCACGATTCCTCCTCCAACCGGCGGTGGGAGTGCGTTTCAACCGGTGCTTCCCTCGGCTCCTGGGGCGACCACCAATGGAGAGGGGGCGGGGGCCAGGGGGAGGGAGGTAGCGCCAGTAACAAATAGCGACAGCAGAGGTGAGGTGAGCTCTGGGGAGAAGAGTGAAGTTAGCCCTGCGCAACCATTAATGCCCCCATCTTTCAGTTCATAAAAAGACAACTGTAGGCAAGTTCATCCTGTTAAGTAGGTACTGTAGAAATTGCTGTTAGAAAGAACAATTAGATTCAAGCATTTGATCGTTTTAATGAAATCAATTTGCTGTGGATTTGACATTTTTAAAAAAATCAATTGACTTATTGAAAATTTGATTTGATGTATCGGTGGACAACAAGGGTACAAAATGGTTGTTGTGGATAGGTCTTTTGTCAAAAGATATAAATTTCAAGTTTGTTTTGGATGACACTTCTTGGCAGGTAAAAAGACTGAGGGAGTCTCCACATACATTTTCGCATCATGATGCTGCACTCTCTACAAGGAAAAATACATGTATATTGAGAGTTGAGGGAGGGGGGCAGGTTCCTCTGGCTGATTAGCTATATTGTTCAGAATGCAGGTGGGTTTACCTAAGGGTTTGCAGCAGTCCCTGCTACTGATGTCATCTTGTTACAGAAAGCAGTTTAACTTTAAGGCATACTCAAGAATGGAGTAAAACAACCTGAAAACCCTTGCTGTAAAATGCTACTTAAGATGGACATAGCAGTTCATTGCAACTGCTGCAATGTTTCAGAAGACCCTTAAATGACTGTTTAAAATTCGAAATCATAGTGAAGAAGGAAGATGAAATGACACGTAGGCAGGCTTCAACAGACAATTGCAGATGATGAACTTAATAGTGAGTAACAGGAAGCTGTATTTTATACCTACACCTTTGTGTAGTTTGTAGTCTGTGACAGGAGAACATCTTCTTTGACAAACAAATTTAAGGAAATGTTGATGGATATGCATAAAAAAGCTTGTAACTACAGCTGTGTTTTATTTATATTTCATGTGCGAAAGCATTAAAAGCTGACATCAGGGACTTTTCAAAGAAGGAGTTTCAGGGTTGGACAAGTCCTTTGGCCCAATTGCCCTTGTCATTTAGGCTGCACAAATTTTCTTTGGTCCACTAGCCTGACTAAATTATGTGTTGCTAAAAGTTTGTTACAGAATTTTAAGTGCTTCTATAATGGAAAGATAAAGGAACTATCTTGCTGTCTATATAAAAGCATATGTCATTTAAATTTCTGGCTACTGAAATTTTGGTTTGGACAAGTGGAATGGACCATGTGCACACCAGATCCAATAGGGCCAGTGAATTTTTGAAAACTTGTCTAACCCTGGGTTGATGGGGCTGACTGTAGTGTGGTCTTTTCAGATTGATGGATATTGGGAGCTTTGAGGCCTCATTCAATCCTCTTTAAACATTCTGAGCTATTTTATGATTGTGTGCAGGTAAAATTTATGATTGAATGAAACTTCTACCTGCCAACCTGAATTTAATGAAATGATACAAAATTTGTAGAAGGCAAAGGCTGGAAGAAGAGTTGATTTGACTATCAGTTACCATGGAAACACCAATGGTAGCCTTAATCTGCTAGTCTGTCAAAAATGTCCTGTCAACAAAAATATCTGCTTGAAACTGCAATTGATGTAAATGCTCTTGTAAAATGCAGCAGAGGAAACGAACTTGACAAAGAAAATGGTTCGCTCTGATAAACAGTTCTTTACCAGCCAGTGCTGTTAACACTCGAGTTGTCAAATTTCAGAATGAATAAGGTAATTAATGGTTTGAACTGCATACGTGCCTGTAACTTATAAACGGTTCTTCTCTAAACCATTCTTAATAAATGTACTTGTCCAGATGTTTTTATGTCCTCAACTTTGAAACATTACACTCCATATTGATGATGATGACTCCATATTACCCACAATACATCATTATGCGTATGTGCGGTTCAAACCATTAACTGCCTTGTTGACATAGTTCACATAACTCAAGATTGTTTGTCTTTGTGGGCTGTAGCCAAGACAACGTACAACCGTTCAGTTTGATTTATATTTGTCAAAAATGGCTTGAGCTGTAAGTTCAGAGTGCAAGTTAAATTCTGTACAGATTTCTCTTTGGAAGCTTTGCTGTGACTCCTGAATCATTGAAACATTCCTGGTCAAAATTTGCATTTTTCTCACTATTTTGTATGTTTGTAACAGTAGAGATATCACCATGTATGTTGCACTATCTTAGAAGAAATGTAATTTAAACAATAAGTGTGTATTTGTAGTGAAGTGGTTGAAGATGACTGCTAAATGGCTCTGATGGGCGTGAGGTTGTGTTACAGCATTTGAAAACTTGACAGTTGAACTGAATGAATTTGAATCTGATTGGATTGAAACTGTATTTGTAGTATGAATTATACTAGCAAAGAATGTATAGGCAAGTATTTTATCTGTACATAGTCCAGAAATCCTCTATATAACCTGACAATACTGCACCAGTCTTTAGCCTGTGAGTGAGAGAAACTTTAGGTGCTGGAATGAAATAAATATTTCTGTAGCCCTACATGTGGATTGGGTTTGTTTGTGCTTTCTCATTTGATGCTCTTTCTGGCAGTAAAAAGCTTGGAAGCCTTCAAAGGGAAGTTACTGAACAAGTTTTCCAATACCATATAATGCTATGCAAGTGATATAGGAACAATTTAGATATGATTAACCAAATCGTGCCTTTCGCTTTCACTTTATTTGTTTTACCAGGAGCGTAGTCAGGTCAAAGCTAAACCTGCTCCTTAGGCAGTCCTGGTCTACCAAATTTAGGAGTCCATGGAAGGTCTCAATTAGGGTCACATGAGGAATAGCAGATCTTGAAGTTTTGTAATACAGTCAAACCTGCATTAGCGGCCACCTTTGCATACCGGCCACCTGGCTATAGTGGCCACTTTTTGTCAGTCTTTTGGATTCGTAATGATTAAGAAATAGGCGTAGCGGCCACCTGTCCAACGCGGCCACGGCCACACGATTTCAGGTCCCGTTGACACAGAAACACTGCCTATTGCAGCCATACTGCAGCTTTATGTCACCCTGCACCGAGTTTGAAATAGTAGTTTGCGAGGATTTGGAGTTCCTGACAGGGTCATTTTGGCGGTAGCAGAAGGTATGCATGCCTTGAGCATTGAAGTGCAAGTCTTTGTCGATGAATTTACCGATCGAGACAATGTTACTTGGTGAGAAAGATTAGTGGGAACTGAAAGCATGTGTAGTTTTCTCATGGTCAATTGATCAACATTTTCTCTATAGTGGCCACCTGTCTATAGTGGACATATTTCTCCAGTCCCTTGAGCGGTCACTATAGACAGGTTTAACTGTATTGTAGTCAGTCAAAAGATCCAGCTTTGTCAAGGACATGACCATCCTAAGATGAGAGGATATGTTATGATAGGTTTTTTTTATTGCAAATTTCTATGCTATTTGTGTGCTGCACCTGCAGCCACTGCAGTGTGAAGAATATTTTTCCAAAAGTGACTGAGTTAGTATTCCCCTCATCAGGAGTTATGGATGTATAATCTCATAGTATCAAAAGCTGCCAGAGGAGCGAAGCCAGCCTATGAGTGTGTTTGGCTACCGGGCAAATGTACACCTCTTGGCTGACTACACTCCTCGGCCAATTTGGTACTATCTTATGCTATCGTAGGATCTAGGGAATTTTTGTGAGCTGATGTTGAAGCTTACAGAAGACAAACAAGTCAGCATGCTTTACAAGATATGTAGGTAGAAATCACAACAGGAGGGGAGCATGCATTTCCTGAGATGATAGGAAAAATCAGGCTTGGGTAAACCCTGGACTAAGTTAGAGTTTGCTTCCTAAGCAACAATTTACACAGGACCAAGAGTCAACCTGCTAATGAATTTAAGGTCACAGATCTAGGATCAGTAAAAAAAAAGGCATGTTTTTACAAAGGAAAGAAATCCAAGTAGATAAAATTCACAACCCCAAACCATGGTACCTTTCAGAGCCCGAAGTCAGTCCATATTTCAGCGGAGACGCAGGTAACCTTCCCCCGCTCAAGGAGAAGTTTGCCGCCAACAAGTGGACGCCTCCGCGGTCGCCCTTCAACCTCGTACAGGAGCACCTTTTCCATGACCCCTGGAAACTCTTGGTGGCGACAATTTTTCTCAACCGGACAACAGGTTGGTGTTCTTCCTGTTAGAAATACATAACCACTTACCCTTAAGGTGCACTCTCACTGCACTTGCGTCAAGCTTGCATCACTGCGGGGTTCGAAAGATAACAAATTTCAGAGACAAGGAACAAATTTTCTTTTTGTGTATTTTGTCAACATCTAAGCCATAATTTAACGTATTATACAATATTTAGATTATACAAAATTGGAGAAAATAACAAAACAGTGATGCAGTGAACAATTCCTGCAGTGACGCAAGTGCAGTGAGAGGACACCTTTAGGGATGGGGAATAAAATGCTACCTTTGGATTGGGAAAGTCACAAGATTTCATGTGCCCCTTATGTTTGTTTTCATTATATTTAGCCAGGGTGGCACATCTCAGTGTCATTGAAATGCTTTTCAATGGGGTCCTGGAGGATGCATGTACGTGAAACACATAACACAAATACATACATGACATGAAACTAATCATATGTACAAGAACATACACAAAACGTGGCAGACAAGGCCATAATCCATACCCATTGCCCATATCCCAGTCCAGGCCTATTTTTCGTTATATAAATGTTGTGACTGCAAGGTTCGTAGCCATTTTCATTATCTGAGGAACCTCACTTAACCGCTGGTTGAGCTTGCATCTCCCACATTCTAGGTGAAGTTGTGGCATCTGCGTACTATTGGACACTTCAACTATGGTTGATGGGGTAGTTTTGTGACTCAGATGCCATGTGAAATATTTTGAGATATTCTGGCAATTGTTGGTTGACTGACATAAACTATATCATCAGCCCTTCATTTTAAAAAGCTATACAAGAAATACAGATGTTTTGTGCGTCATGGGAAAGAGCATGCTTTCTTATACAGTATCTGTGTTTATTTTGATATATTTAAATTGTTACAGTGATATTTGCGTGTAATACTACAGAGACCTGGTCCAAAATGAATCTTAATGTATGAAATAAGAGATGTATTATGTAAAGATCTAACACGTGGGCAGTGCTTCAAGGTGAAAAAGCCATTCCGTTGATGTGGGAGTTCTTCCGACGCTGGCCGTCCCCGGAAGTGACGCGCGACGCTGACTGGAAACCGATCTGTGAGCTCCTGCAGCCGCTGGGACTGTACGAGAAACGGGCCAAGACCCTCATCAGGTTTTCAGGTAGGACAGGGCGGTGTAATAATACTAGTATGGGCCTGCATGCTAAATTCAGGAAGGAAGTAAGTGCAAATTACATTTCACAAAAAACATGATAGATTATGCTCAATTTGCGGTTGGTTCTTTCGTAAGGCATGCAAGCTCCAAAGCATGATATTTATTTATATTAAAGGAAACCTCATGTCTCTAAATATCTATCTTTTCTTTTTACATCTCC
Organism: Branchiostoma floridae; assembly: GCF_000003815.2. Classification (NCBI taxonomy): domain Eukaryota; kingdom Metazoa; phylum Chordata; class Leptocardii; order Amphioxiformes; family Branchiostomatidae; genus Branchiostoma; species Branchiostoma floridae. The sequence continues at coordinate 17,436,375 of NC_049983.1, read as the reverse complement.
CTGCGAAATTGTAATGAAAATGCGTTTTGTAAATCTACCGTATTTACAGATCTGAATTGTTGCTCCTACCGTGAAATATAACCACTGCAAAAGTACATTCATGTTTGTTTGGTGACTTCAATAAGATAGTAACTGCCCCAGGTGTGGCCATAGGACTGTAGGTTTCAAACCACTCACACTGGGAAGGACTACTTAGGTTTGATCCACAAGTGTGGCAATTCTCAAACATGGCATCTGCATTTAAGTCTTATCTGCGGGATGGCCCAAACCAAAGCTAGGTACACAGATGACTGTTTCTGAGTACAGGACCTGTTGTTTTCTCTTCTGTACAGATGAGTTCCTGACCAAAGACTGGGCCTACCCCGATGAGCTGTATGGTATTGGCAAGTACGGCAATGACTCCTACCGCATCTTCTGTGTCAATGAGTGGAGGCAGGTGAGTACAATGTTATGTCTTACACACTTTTTTTACAATGTTTTTTTATTCAGGTTGGGAATCAAACCTTTGACTTTCAGGAATGCAGCAGTAAGTGAAAATACTGCTAGGGGGCCAAAGCCGCCATTTTTTTTTAGGACCCCAATAAACTACCCACATACCAAAATTCATTCAAATCCATCACAGGATCTTGAGTTATAGGTGCAAACACACCAACATAATAATACCCTTGTTGGAGATAAACTTTGTTCCCAGGGGTAACAGACAAGCCTTACTTGGATACATGTTTGAAGGTATCAATCAAATAGGATCCCCTATTAAACAAAGAAAAGCAGATTATACATATTAAAAATGCTCAAAAATAGCAGAAAACAGCTTAAAAAGAAGAGATTTTGTAGAAGACAGACCTCATCCCCCTGTGATGTTTAATCCTGCAGGTGATGCCAAGTGACCACAAGCTGAACGACTATCACAACTGGCTACTGGAGAACCATAAGGAACTGGGCATCTAACAGGACTATCACCATGTTCTTACATACTAGCAAGGAGTTTTTAGATAGAATTTGGGCATAGATGCAAATATCAAGGTGCTGGAGGGCGGAAACAAAAGATACTGTGGAATCTGGTGGATCTGAGCAAAAACAGGCAGCGGGGTGATAGTCCAGTCTTTTGCTCTGTAACCTCCTTGCCTGCAGTGGGCCAATATATTGTCTGATTTGGTGCATGGCTAACATGAAGGAGTTAAAGTGTTTGAGCAAGCCAAACCTAGCCTCACGAGCAGACCTTATAAGTGGCTGTGGTTTTCTATGCCTTTTTGTATCACTTGCACGTTCTTGTATGGCCAATTTACACCTTGGTACACCAAGTCAGTAACCTTTTAGACGTGTGGTCAATACCAATTACTGTGCCTTTTAGACTACCTTAGATGTAGATAGAAGACAGTTGCCATGTTCCAAAGGCATTGTGTTAGACAGAGAAACAATTCTTTGCTGAAGTATAGAATTAAAGTAACTTCTAGGTGGCAGGCACTACTACATTAATTAGAGTTCAAGTGTAGTGTAGAGTTTCTATTTCTAGACTTTTCTATGTTTTTATGGATTTTAGTATTTCTGATATATGTTGATCACAGCCTTTTTGTAGTATGTCTGTCTCATGTTTCATTTTTAGTATGTTACAACTGAAGAGTATTTTACAACATTATGACATTTAGATGGTTATTACCGTGGTTTCCGATAAAGCACAAAAAGGGTACATTATCCCATTCGAGCTGGTGTTGGTATATTGAGTGACGACACTATGCAATGCTACAAATGTGTAACACTGTTATTGTAACTTCTGGTGCAAGAAAAAACTTTTTATTATCTCTATCAAAGTCTAGATTAATCATGTTTAACAATAGATGGAGAAAAATTCTTTGTCAGGGAACTGCTAAATGATAGTTGAACAATAGAAACATAGGCAACCTGCATCTTATATGGATGTAGTTGTAGGTGGAACATTCTGTACATATGCAAAGATATGAAAAATCGTACTATATGCAACTAAATCATTGCAAACCAGCAAATTCTGCATGACTACTTTAGATAGAAATTAACTTTTACAGTATGGGAAACAAACTTTATTATCTTTATTCCAAATCAAGAAATAACTTGCAGATTCTATCATTTGTCATTAATAACACCACGAGATACCTTACTTATAACACATGGTGATTTTAAAATCCTTTATGTGAAACTTATGATCATTTGATCATTTACTTGGAAAATAAACTTTTTATCAGGTGGACAAACTGATTATCTTGATTTTATGGCCGGGCATCAGTATACTATTGTATACCAAAGTATATAACAGTGCAGGTAATTGTAGATAGATTGCAAGATATTGACTGTGTGAGCGCATGCGTGCATGTATATAGGTGTGTGTACCTGGTGCGCGCGTTCGTGTCTGTAGGTTCTTCCATTATTAAAGGGGCATTCCACTCCAGAAGGGAGTGTTATTTTCCAATAGATAATATATCAATTAATACGTGATCAGCCGACCTTTGGTGGGATTCCACTTGTGGCGAATTACGCAACGTGTGTTTGTAAAACAATATGACACTCACTAAACCCATGCAGACCCTACGCATGTATTCCCTATACGTGAAGACATTTACTTCATCGTGAATATTTTAGACAAAAATGAGGGGCGCTTAGCAAAACCAAGAAGGCCAGTTGTTCACAAGATATCAAAGAACACATAACATGACGTGTTTTTCTAAGCTCCCCTGAAATAAGCTTTGTAACCAAACTTAAGTCAGGCGTTAGCAGGCACATGTATTTAGCCATAGGCTGAGATTGATTGATTTAATTAGAGGGTGCTTGTGGAGTTTTGTAGAAGAATGAATGCTTTTTGATGCGCGTGGGGCTAATGGGTACTTTATAGTATGATGTTACGTAGCATACATTTGTCACTTCCTACAATTAATATCTATCGGAAAATAACAGTGTCGTCTCGAGTGGATCCGGAATGCCCCTTTAAAGATGGTGTCCACACTTTCACGTGCATCCCTTTGTGCAGACGTTTCTGATTAAGTGAACGTGACCTTTTCAACAACAACAACAAAAAACGGATGACGAACTTTTTTGAAAAGAAAAAACAAGGAGGTTAAAGTAACAGCTACATTTGGTTCTTGTCTTTCTGAACGGCGGTAAATATTGGCCTCCACCAGGCCTACCTACGGGGGTACGGGGATTGTAGAATTCAGAAAAAAATTGGGCAGGGGAGTCAGTCAACGCTTAGGTTAATGTTTCCCCTTCGGATCTGAACTCCAAAGCTACGGTCTTTGTAGAGAAAAATGAGCGGATCAGTTTTATTGCCTTTCATCATACCGAAATACCACAGACTGGCTGCGCGGCCGGCCAACTCCTCTGGTAGAAAAACTTTCCTGGCAAATTATTCTCCCTATAATAGCCAGCGTAGTAAGTCTGATAGAGACTAGGTAAATACAGCCTGGGAACAAGTTACTAGTAATCTCTTGTGAAGTGCTCGAAACACTAGAATATGTATATGTCAATATCTGCCTTGGCCAACTATTACGATGTTCGCACCTGAGGCTGAGGATTTTCTGAGACAATAAGGGCCGTTAGCTAGGCGAGAAAGTGACCAAGCCCCGGGTTTGAAAGACCAAGGACGTTATAACGTCCTTGGAAAGACGTTTCTGATTCGGCTTTGGTCCGAATTGCGCCGGTGTTCGTCAGGGATGTAGCCCCGGCCGGGTTCCGAAGCCACATAGTTGTCCCGGTGGACTGCCGGATACCGAGGTACCCCTCGGTGTACCTCACGGTAGATCACGGCGTCTATTTCTGCCGGTCCCGGTTATT
>NC_049983.1:17369260-17432477 GCF_000003815.2 Branchiostoma floridae | reverse complement strand
ACGCCTGAAAGTGAAAAAAGGCCGTGAACTGCCGGTAGGGCTCTTTTTCCTAAGCCTAAAGCCACTTGTTGTCCTGTGAATGCCTGATGAGGACATCCTAACCTAATCCACGACAGTCACACCGTCCATCCGGCCTCCCGCCGCGCCGCCCCCACAGTAGGACGGGTGCGAGGATCACTGCTTCCGTACGGCAGGGGGGCAACCGCGCCAACAATACCCGACATCTTATCCTATTCACGCCGGGCCAATCCCGGCTTGTCCACTCAGAACACGAGAATAGGCGCGACAGCGAATCTCTAAATCATTCTCCCCGCCCAACTGACCCGCTGCAACCCCGTTTGTTCGACCCCCGCGGCACGCCGCTCACATCGGTAACCAAGCCTCGAGCGATGCACGGCTGGATAGAGCCGAGAATGCAAAACAAGGCTCTACGGTTCAAGTCCAGTCCATAGCGACGTGGCGGGGAAACTGGCGCGCCCTGCGACTTATTACACTGCGTCATTCTCCTCCAGCATTTCGGCAACGAGAACACGTAGAATGTACACGCTGAAGACAAATCAGTATTTCACAGACTTCTCAAACAATGCCAAATCACAATTGTCAAATGAAAGGGTCAGGGTCGCGAGTGTAAAGTCTATTTCGCGGGCAAAACAACATATTTGGTAACAAACTCGTCGCTGATGCCGTAAGAACTTTATACAGGTGAGCTCAACCCCCGTTTCTCATCCCCAGGTTTGTACGACGAGCTTTGATGCTTGAATTTTCCTTGAAACACTGTCGTTATGTATCCAAGAAGTTATGTTAAGTTAAGGGTGCCGTAACATTCGTGGTAAGGTTAGTCGTACGATTGCAAACTGAAGGCATTCTTGGAAAGTCGTGCATATGTTGTACAAATTTCAGCTGCCTTTTTAAAGAAAACGACTCTTACATGTCTGCGTTTGGTTTCTGTCAGAACCTACTTGAAAAGCCTACGATATCAAAGTTGTATGGCAACCAACCGTTCGACGAATGTTACCGCACTCAAAGTTGTATAAGGCCTATGATGTAAAATGTGTTGTCGGAAATTGTACCATATCCTTCTTGACTGTCTTGTTGAAGGTATACATGTACATTGGCCCCGTTACTATGTTTGTGATCGTTTATTCTCTCATTTTCTCTCCCCTTCTGACATGATGAGTTTCGAGAAGACAGGCATACATATAATGAAATGTGAGGTAGACTTATATAAAGAACTGTCAAAAACAGAAGGGGACATCAGAGGCATCAGCTGTTGTTTTGTGTGAGTTTGAAAAATAGATGTCCATCTTATGTAACTTCCAATCCTTTCTCTCGCTCTATACGGAGACAGGTGCGTTGGTCATTCAAAGACTTGAACCGCTAACTTCGAAAACGGCAAATGACACCTGTATGTGACAACTAGGATAGCGAATCATGGTAACTGTTTCTTTGGCCAATGGTGTTATAGGTTGTAATGAAGGTAAAGGGTATACTGGCCTGTGATGTTGTGAGCGTTCCTGTCATTGGTTGGTGCCTGAAAACTGCAACATATAAGTACAGCGAGATTCAGGCATTTTGTTGGATAACTACACTATCAGACGGATCGCAACGCTATAACGTTAACATTCTTGCCTGTGCTGTGCCGCTAATGTTCCAGTTTCCAAGCATAGGTTGAATCTCTTGCTGGTTTCTGAAGTCTTTTTAGGTATTTTTTGTCGGGCTTTATATTTTGTCGTTTTGTTATTGCCAAGTCAAACGTTTGGCTGGGAGACAAAAAGGGAACCTGACAAAATATAACGAAAGGCTGGCAATATGAATGTCCAATGTCCCACCATAGTCAATTTGGTCAGATCGTGTAGCTTAATTAAGGTTTCACTTCTCTGCGTAGGTTGATGGTGGTTCATTACGTCTTGACCTCCTGAGTAGTCCCGCACACGTACGGAGCCGCCACGCTGAGGGCCATGCAGGGACAGGTTAAAGTACAACAGGTGAGTTGATTCGTTGGATTATGAAGATCTTCGTATGCTTTTAGATTACTCTATCCAGACGTCCTTCACTTTAAAAGTTTTTACATTATTGAATGTCACATCCAAAGTAGCCAAAGGCAAAGGCAGTTATGTTCTTCTTTTCCTTCTATACTTACTGAAAAATGGCAAGGTAGAGATTCATAGCAAAGTTGCCTTTTGGAAGCAGTTTTATTCTAGTGATTGTTTGTACATCGCAAGGAAATAAAAACAAAATGAAAGGTTATAATCTGGCAAAGATATTTGTGAACTGCGATTATTCGTGGCACAAATCATGATAAAGACAAAGGATATAACAATTATATGCCAATGGCAAATTTTGTAAGTATCTTCTTCCATTTACAAGTACGGAAAGGGCGTGTGCCGTATCGCATACACCATTTAATCGAACTAGTATTTGGAAGGCAGAAAACGGGAGGTCCTATGCGTATGTTTGTCGGAATACAATCCTTACCACGTATACACTGGGCCAACTCACCCATGACCTGACTTTCGGCGATCAGGCATGGTGAGTAAACGTTAGACAGGCCACATTAGAAGTGTTCAAAACAGTTTATCTAAGCCGTGACGAGACAAAGCATACCTAAAGGGACAGGTGCCTTAAAACAGCATCCAGTGTCTGCAATGTCAATACATGGGGCATATTACGGGCGATTTGAAAGCAATTAAGTACGGTTTCTTCAAATTGAAGTATTTGCTGAGTGGGTGTGAATGGGATTGTGTTTGGGATGACCGGGGGTGCACATGGAAGGCGTGTGTTTAGTCCAGGGGGTCGCGACAAGTTTACGTTTTCCGCTGAACATGAGATATAAACAGCGGGGGGAGTTTGTTTGCCTGTTGACGATCCTTACCCACCACCACCCGATCCATGGCTACCGCCCGGCTCAGGTGACTAACCAAACCAACCGCCTCCTTACCACCAGATTCCCTTGCAGCGCTACAACAAAACAATCGGTGTCGGGTGTCCCGTTGGAGTCCGGATTGCTTTCAAACTTAATCTGCATGATTTGAACGGGTAAGGGGCTTCGTAGTTAAATTTACAGCTATTCCAGCTGCGACAAACTTCTCCGTGAACTGCGCGAGGTTGATCAAGTGCCGCGAAGGTCTTGCTCATCTGCAGTCTCTACAAAACACTGCTTCACCGCGAAACGTCACTACTGGACATGTACCTAAAGAGGACAGCAAGTAGGTGGGAGAGAGATCAGGTAGCGAAAGGAAACACCGCAGGTGGCACAGATTTCTGTCGTCTGAAGACGACTTGGGTACCGATGTGCGCATCATCTGATCCATGCAGCAGCTAATCCTGACCGAGTACAGGACCATCAGGTGCAATAAGGTGTTCGACCTGTCTCCGGAATCCCGGTCGAACCGCAGACGCCGCGGCCTCGTGGGGAAGACCCGGAAAGACAAGGTTGGCAACACTACTGCTGGGTAATCGTAGATCTACTCTGGGTAACATCTATCATTACATCTAGAGCCGTTTTACCTCTTTTGTGTCAGCTAATGCTGAAGTCGGATTTAGAAACATTGTTAGCAACCTACATTGTCAATGACCTACATAAGCTTTAGTGCATGAGGAGCACCTCATAGTTTATCCTAGTCGTCCTTTCGAATGTATATACCCTTATCGTGGGTGTGTAGCAAACTTCAAATGCACAGCTTTTAGGTTGAAACATTTGCATCGTTAAAGGTTTGTCAAATGTACTGGAAGACCATGGAAATTGGACCCCGACAAATCATGATATTCTAAAGATATTAAAAACACAAACGGCTTATTGAGACATCTCTTCCTTTCGCCCTGTCCAATGCTGCTTTGTGTGGACGTCTCTCTCAGGGACATGCAAAGATTTACACTATAGATGTCTTGACACTCGATAAGTGATGGTACGTTTGGGAAATGGTCGTTTGTTGTGATCTATCGAACGGTCACCAGGACAATGTGGCCACAGCGTGCTGCGGTAAAGCCTGGGGTAGACCTGAAGGGGAACTGTGACCGAATACTGTTGGAAATGGAAGGGATTCCTATCATGCACAGACAGGTGAATCTTGTAGTTATTCCGGTAGTTATCGTGGTTTGCCGACACTGTATAGTACAGTGGTGTGACTATAACGTTACTGCCAAATCCTTAAATTAATCAGTGTTGTATGTGTGTGTGTATGACTGTATGTATGTGTGTTTGTGTGGAGAATGAGGTTTTAGGCGAAAGCATGGCGTTGACTGTTTATAAAACCTCATGCGACGTTATCTATTTCCGGTCACACGCCCTTGACACCATTGTTTCTTGACACCATTGTTCTCATGTACGATCTGGAAAGGTGCTATAATTGATGATATTCCCAATGTTTAAACTTATCTCTATAACAGTGCTTCATTACAAACATGATTGATGAAACCATCACAGACCAGGGGGGTCCGAGAAAAGTGGACCGGGTCTTGTTTTAAACGTCAGCCATAGTAGTGACCTGTTAGTTGTACACCAAGAAAACGCCTTCAAGATTGTACGTACGCTTCTTGTCCACACAGGGACGTGCTATCATTGATGATATTCCCAATGTTCGTTTCCCATCGTGAAAAATAATATTCGCTTGGCCTCTTAGTGTGTTGTACTCAGTATATGACATTTTCGACGATTACGTCCATGCCATCATGTGGGAACACATTGTTGGATAAGTAGCACTTGGGGGATTTGGGTTAGTGGCTAGTCAAGCAGATGGCTTAGAGCGGGTTACAGTACTGTAGTAAGTTTATTGACGTCCAACAAAAGCAGCGATGACTGCTGTCGCAAAGAAATGCAGATTATTTTTACCTTGTGACGAGCACTTTTGCCCCAAGAATTGCAAACTGAAGGCTGCGCTAACATCGACAGGGGTTGGGTTCAGAGTTGACGCTGAAATACTCACGTAGGCAAGAATGACAATGAACGTCTGCCTTTATAACCTGGGGTGTCTGGTTACTAGTACCTCCGTCAATATGGGGGCATTGTAATAATATAAGTTGGCATACATGCACTTTTCAGCCAGTTTTCAATATTTCGTAGATAGTTTCAAGCGGACACGTTTATAGAACAATAAGAATAGTAATTTATGATGATCGGGACTATACCCGATTGATGCCATCGCCGAATAAGATACCGATGAAGGACACAAGAGCCGTTGCCAGAAAAATGTCATAGAACATATTACATGTAATAGGTATTATAAATCATAAAGATCTAGCATGAATGCCAGCCACCTACATGTACTGCAAAATACTTGAAATACACCTGAAAGATTTTGCCAGCACTTTGAGTGTGGCGGATGAGACTTGAAGAAGAGAGACTACTACTTAAGATTGCAGACTTGCCGTCGCTGTCCCATATTCCAGGCCTTCCCCGTGTCACATAGCGGGCGCCGCTGACAGAAATAAAGCCAGGCGTGTCACCTGTGTGATTGTATAGTGTATCTTTACCTCCATCATGTTTACCCTTTTTTCTCCATAAAGCCAATTGATGGATCCATTATTCTCTGGGTACTGTCTAAAGAATGCTACAAAGTAAGGGTGCCTCATCAACTGTCCGGGGTCTATAGACGGCAGTTTGTTGTTTTTATAGGCTGTGCATTCAGTAGTCTTTAAACTTATCTCTATAACAGCGCTTCATTACAAACATGATTGATGAAACCATCACAGACCAAGGGGGTCCGAGAAAGGTGGGATGGGTATTGTTTTAAAACGTCAGCCATAGTAGTGACCTCTTAGTGGTACACCAAGAAAACGCCTTGAAGGTTGTACGTACGCTTCTTGTCCACACAGGGACGTCAGGTGCTACAAGAGAAGATATTCGCCAGAACAAAGAAGAAGACAGCGATACCTGCGGTCACCAAGTCAACACTACCGTCCATCCCGGGACCCAGACACAGGTACTGGATGTGTGTATTTTACACCTTGTTGAAAATCGCTGTTGACTTTGTTTGTTTGCTTCGTCCTTGGAGCGTAACACCAGTTTTGTACAGTAAGTACACTAGCGGCTGAATGTATATATGACCTGACTGTAAGGTTTGATCCACTAACCACAGGAAGGACCTTAAGGGTACTGCTTTTCATAAGTGCGGTGTGATCTATAATTATCGAGTTGTGACTCCTCAAACACAGCCCTCCGACTGGACGTCCTATCCGAAAGAGGGCACCTAACCGAACTGGCTAGGTACTCATTTTCACCTTAGTTGAGTGATGAAATTAATATACAAATGTTCTCATAGGTGATATTTGCGTATTTGGTGCACATGTATGTAACCTCTAGATCTCAGACCTTGCCGGCGTCAGGGGGGATAAAACTTGCAGTCGCCTGTGCAGTAACTTTAGACCCGATGATGCCAATATCGGCTACACAATACATACACATTGATGAAAAATTTAAGCATGGCATGGAAAATCGATTTGTCCAAGGTGTTAAGTTATACCCCCTCCCATCGTGAATGTACAATGTACCTTAACACTACTATGCACTGCACACTGTACTATAAAAGGTGACATGTTCGCGAGGATTAAATTTCGCGGCAGGGACAAAATGGAGTGTTTGCGGTGCGTTTTAAGTTTACGATGAAGACGTCCCTGCGAAAAAAAAACGCGAACAGAAAACCATTGAGACCATTTCCTCCTTTACAGTGCTATAAAAGAACGGAAATAGCAGAACAATATATAGCAGTGGAAAGGATCATATCACAATGAAAACGATATAGAAATCTTCCTATCATGGTTTCTGAAATTGTTCTTTGCATGCACTACATAGAAAATCTATAACGCCTATATATAGACTATTATAGAAACCCTATCACCTCTAGCGTTTCTGAACATAATCGTCACCAAGTAGCGTCTCCATCACTTACAGAGCTCTCCACTTCTGGTGACTGAAAAGCCTGGAGGCGGCAAAACAATGGAAATTTATATAGCCATTGAATTCATAGAGATCAAGTTCACACTATGTTATGCCAAGTTCACCAATCGAGTTCTGCGCCATATCGGGTTCTTTTAGTTCTTTCAGTCCTTTTTGGGTCAACTAACACAGACAACATCACTGTAGAAATAAGTCTGGTATACATTCAATCATAGAATTAAGAATGTCTATATTAGATATATAGAATCTAGCGTGTTGATTCGATTGAAGTACATTGAAGCTTAAGTACATTTCAAGTGTACCTCTTTTGTAAGAATATAACGCAACTTTATGAGACAGATTTAACTTTGTTCCAACAAATCTTCACCACATTTCAACACTAAATAATCTGTTATATTTCGGCACAAAGTTAAACCGATCAGTCGATCTTAGTATGTTATCAAGTCTGTGCATCACTGTCCCCAGCAATGCTGTCTTTAAGTTCTACCCGAAATATAGCAAGTTGGGGGGTTTATGTTAGCAAAACAGTCCTTTTTATGGTTTTCTTGGTCGTCAGGTTTTCTATGTACAAGTGTTAGAAGACTTCCGAAAGACAAGCGGTACGGGGAGGTATATTTACGTTTTTGGCGACACCACCTCACAGCTATAACTTCTACACTTGAAACTCACAAACGCCCCAACAAGTACCACTCACATCCTGGATAAAACACTCCACATAGTCAAGCACACTTACGGCGGCTTTGGCTATGGCACTTTCTGTAAGGACCTCCAAACAACCTTCATGCAGTCAGAATGGTGCACCGTTTCAACCCGGATTATCCATTGTTTTCCAGAGTACAAGTAGACGTAGATCCAAACAGCGGCTTCAGGGCGAGAGAGGGGCCGTTCCTGCCGCATCTGCCCCGGCCCAACAGAGCAGAGAGACAGAGTCCCAACGACTTCGAACTCCACAGGTAAGAATGAGACTGTCCGTGCCAAACACCAGCTCGCAGTTGTAAAACCGGCAACTCTACATACATTTTCGCAAGTTCAATGTTATATCTCTGCGATTAGAATCACTGGACGGTCAAAATGCATTTTGGTGAGGGTCCATTGCCCCACAGACTGCATTTATTTCATAAAAGATGTGACAAATTGTAGTTAATAATTAGAATTTCTGAAAAACATACGTGTATGAGCACTGCAACGTTAGGTACAACCTCCTTTACCTTACCAAGAAGGTCATTGCCTATAGCCTCTTTGATCTTACTAAATCTGTATTCATAAAGTTTTGCATTTGGGCTATTTTTTTTACCCATACTTTCTTCATCTTTCTCCCAGCATTGTGGAGATTCTGAACCTGAAGAAGAAGGAACTCCACAGCCTGCCCGAACAGAAACCAGACATGGTGATGGCCAGGAGTCATCGCAGCCCCCCGGCCAAAAACATGCGGATCCCAAAGGACCTGCCCATGACTATAAAGTAAGTATCATACCAATTCGGAATATCCGAAAGTATACATGTGTTGCAGCCTCCACCAGACAAATATCGTTTCTTGGGCGGGACACTAACCCTTCACTACATTTACATATATATCATGATGTAGGCAATAAAACTGATTTGAGAAAGAGAATTAAGAGTAGAAACCAAGTAGGGTATCGTGGACCTATTCACATCACAGTCCCTAAACATCTAAGAATTAGTAAGGTAGTAAAACGAAGGACTTTTAGAGAGGCTTCAAAGGGTACTAGGCTAGGAATAAACAATAGCGATAGAAACAAAGTATATGCTTCAGGAAATTAAGACATGAATCCTGTACTTGTGTTTAAACACTATTCAAGCAAATGATCTTTATATATACCAATCAAATGGAACAAATCAAATGGTAGGTAGTTGGATTGCTAATCAATTCTCTGTATCACGTTTGAAAAGAAACATGATTGGACGATCAAAATGTCTGACGGATGATTCATAAATCTGTCAGTTAAATCTCAAAGAACATACAGTTGGAAACCCACACCTTAAGATTTTCTATTCAAAATCAAAGCACGCATATGTCATTAATATTTAACGATGTTTGCTATGTCTGGGTAGTATGTATCGCATGGTTGCTACAGCAAAAAAATAAACAATCAATAGATTCTACGCAATTAGAACATCTACTTGTTTCCATCTATACAACTCGGTAGCAACCGAACGAACACACAGTAAACATAGTGTGGCCATTGCAAGCAGGGCAACAAGACAGGTCAAAGGTCACACGTCAAGTTTGCTCGGCTGTCAGGGTCGCTCTATGTACGTTAAGTTGAGCGCGTGTATCATTGAATGGTCAATTGGGCACTGTTTGAACATCACAATTGACTACGGCGTTACTGTCTGCATGCCACCGTTTCTGCTTTGTTGGATCCTCAATTAAAAATCTCTTAAAGGGTCATTAGCGGAATATCATTATCTTGTATACAGAAGAAACGGTACAGAAGGGATTGTCAAAGTTTAAATATTGTGTTGTGTGTGTCTATGTTTAGCTCATGGTGATCAGTCACAGTGACAGGTGGGACAAGTGCTGTTGTTCTATGTACTATCGTCTGTGCGGCCCGCTATTTGCACCGTCTTTTCATGACTTAATTAGCTTCCGTCGTTGTTATTGGTCTAACAAAATAACGGGACAAAACTGAACACGGCTAGCTGTATAGGCAGGCCGTCTGGCGAGCTGGACTAAGGTGTAACGGCTGTTGAATCTACAGTTACTAGCTGGTAAATGGGGTACACAGAAAGGCAAATGTTCCAGTCCCAATCGTTAATAGATGTTCTCAATGTTCATCATCAGGAGTTACCGTGACGGCGAGGGTGGAGACGGGACTCAAATCCTCAGACCTCCGAGGTAAGTTTGGTCTCTGCCTAGCCTCTGGTTGGTTGCCACTGGTGATGACCATAAGTAACTTCTTGTGACAACTTAGTACACCGCTGACTGTCCTTTGCGTGTATTTTTCTATTTTCACTCTATCTGTTGCACTTCTCGTTTTGTTCATTTGTACCTACACCCCGACCTCGACCTGGTACTCCACTAGATTTTTAGTTTTGGCCAGTACTCGGTACATTTTGCGGACAGGGATTTCCATTCCAACAGTACGTAACATTCAACTACCGTGCATATTGATTTTAGGTCATGGTTTGCACTAAATTGTGCCAAACTCTACATTCCGGGGGTAAAAATATGTAGCATATTCTGATACATTAACGAAGCATTGATATTTTAGTTTCAATGGTCAGCGCTGTGTGTCCCTGGAAAAATCGTTGTAAAAAAATCGATCATTTAAGAAAGAGTAATTTTCGTTAAAACCAGTTGAAATACTTTATTTTTAAGATTATGTGCCATGTTGTTATTGCAGGCAAATTGTGGTTGTGGTGCCGTCAGTAGCACTGGAGTCCCCGAGAAAAACAGTGAAGCAAACACAGCTGGTCATGGTGGACGGCAAGGCTAGCGAACAACCTCAGGCTCCGGTAAGTTAGCATGTGTGTCTGTGGTTGTGTCTGGTACAAGGTAAAAGTACTAGTGCTCGTGGCTCTGTGCTCTATCTTTGATATTGTACTGATTGATGAAGTAAAGGGGCGGGGGGGGGGTACATTTGATTGTTTAGTTGCCATAATAAATGTAGCTTTCATTGTGCTAATAATAATTTCACGTAAAATTTAAAGTTGTTTAGCGTCGTCAGATAGGGTAGTTAAATTTAACAGTGTTTCAAAAAATCCAAGAAACTTTTTTGCTGAAGAAAACTGAATTGAGTTTCGAGTTTACTGGTCCCTCGTCGCGAATGATGACGGCTAGATTTGTGATTGCATTATTTTCATTCTCGAACGATTCCTAATCACTGTATGTCCTTCCCATTCAGCCCATCCAGGGTGAGAGTTTTGGCCGGCTGACCGGCAAATATCTGACCCGGCGGCCTTCACAGGAGCACAGGGCCGGCCACTTCAACAACTTCCGCCAGTACCTGCAGCGCAGCAAGTCCCGCAAGGCAGCGCCTCTTGCACCTGCTCCCATTGCTTCCACGCAGGACAAGAAGATTCTAAACGTCAGCGGCAGGAACAACATCCCCACGTTACCCGTCATTCCCTCCATCCGGTCAGACGAGATCAAGACGGTCATGAGCGAGAACGGGGTCGTTTTAAACGGGGACTTTCCCGCCAACTTGTCGGGCGTTTCCTCCGAGGACACGTCGAGCTCGATACGGTCCGAGCTGGGGAAAGTGTTGTCAAACTCATCAAGCTCTAAATCAAGCGCGGACAACAACAATAACAATAGTAATAGCAACATCATCCGTGTGAAAAGAATCTCCCATCCGCAACAGAAAATGAGAAGGACGAAGGACAGACAAGGACGCGACTCCGGGAATGAGAGTAGCGACAGTTTAGAAGGTTTGAAGGACGGATCTACAACTGAGGAAAGATCTCGTCCGAGATGGTCGCCAGGACAGAGACGTTACGTCGTGGACAAATCGCACATCCACCAGCAAATGGTGTCCAAAAACGGATACTCTGTAGCAAGGAGATACTTCGGAGAACAAGACAGGGAGAAATACAGGTCCGGCTTGCCTTCGGTCCTGCAGTCCGACCAGGATTACTTGACGAGAACAATCAACGGGAACCCTAACAAGGGAAAGAGCGGGAACCACATCGTGTATGTACAGAAGACACACAGCATCCGGCGGCGCAGAGAAAGCGGGGACAGCGCCACGGACGCACAGATGAGATATCGCGAGCCCAAGCGGATTTTGGGCCAGGTCGCAGGGCACCGTAACCATGGTAACCCGCCGCCCAGTCCCGTTGATACAGACTTTAAGGTGAAACCGAAACGGCAGGTTGAGTACAGTCGCCCGGATAGCGGGGTGGCCACGCGGAACTCGGACAGTACGGCACGCACGGACAGTAGCGGCGTGCACTCAGAAGTCCGGAAACAACCCGCGATGAAAACACCTGCCATTTGGGACGAAACGTTCACGATGAGAGTCACCGAGGATGAATCGCCCTCTAGCGAGTCCGACACGGAATCCATACCCAAACCCATCACCATGATCAGCATCAACCAGTCCGAACAACAGATGCCCAACAGTCATCATCATCACACAACGCCGTCAGAGACGACAGAGTTGTATAGGGGCGGGTACGGAAGGGTTCATCAGGACATTGACAATAGGAGTCTGCTCTCCGTGCCCGACACGGAATCACTACGCGCTAACACGCCCGCGCCAAAAGTTCTCAGCGATGCAGACGACACGGAATCGACGTCCACAATCTCCGTGCCAAAGATCACCATGACTTGTGCCACCCCCCTCCCCCCACGGGCTACTCCGTCGATTACCCCGCCCCCCTCCGACGGACTCAGACTATTTGTCAGTGACATTGAGAGAGTCGGAGGGGCCATTAATAGATGAAGTGTAATGTTAGTCCATGCGTCAATACAATGTGTTTTCGGTTTGCTTCATTCTAGTACATTACATGTATTTGTTAATGTCAATGTTTGAATCGTTCTGATGTGTAGGTTGTTGCTACCGTTGTTCCTGGTCAAAACTTCGACTTGACGAACCAAGACAGATCGTTTGGAGGGAGGAAAAATGAATGAAAACATTCAAAAGTGTGCAATTGGTGTAATGGAAAAATTGTGATAGCAGCACAAAAAGTTAGCAGAAGAAAAGGTTCGGAAGAAAAGAAAGCCTGGACGGCCGACGTACCGGTCTATTTCAAATTCTCTTAAAAGTCTCTTAAGCTGCGCTATTAAAGCAAGCCATTCTGGTTTAGAATTTGGTGAGACAACATTGTTTTAGACTAAGCTGAACCTTATCAAAGAAATAAATGACAATGCTGCAGAAATTTTACTTTAAAAACGTTACTTCCCTCTCTTCTTCTTGGTCCATCAACATCGAAGGTTGAGCAATTGTATGAAATCAATATAGGATGTAAGATAAGATACCCCACATGTGTAGAATAATTTAGAAGGGGTAATTCTAAATGGATTACATAGGATAATTGATGCTTTCATTGGTAAATGTATTTTCATGTTTCCACTTGCTTCAAATGATGCATTGATTAAATGTGTTACACTCTTACATGTCATGTGTTATCTACATTTTCGTACTTTTGTTGTATGGGATGAGGGAAATAAGGTATGGGATTGAGACCTTTTGTGTTCTCATGTATTTACAAGTATTTGTTTATGCAATTTCAGTTTGCATTTCTCACGTTTCAGAATTTTGTCAAAATAAGGCGAACCACACACTTTACTTTTTGATGTCGGTTCTAAAGGTACTGGAGACTCTTGCCGAAGATCATAGATACTACTTGACGATATATACATAATTTCCCAGGGCCTCATTTGATAAGTGTCTTCACCTCCTCGACATCCGGTACCTACAGATTCGACAAGTAGCTTTGGTTATGGGAATTGCCAGCCAGCTGCACACAAATAGGATAGCACAATCATACATTGCCGTACCTAAGTGAACAGTCACAGGTAATCTAGTGGACCTCGAATCAACAACCATTGTGGACTTGCACTTGGGCGATCATCATAGACTGTTGGACATTTGGTAGATCTGTTGCCCATGTAGGTTTCTCTTAAGCTTTTGTCCCTTTGTCAAAGATAGCTTTAATCATGTCTGTTGTCCGTATTGAGGCTCATCTCAAACTTACTGCCGGTATAAGGACGCCACTATCACTCAGCGGATTGAAGTAGAACTGCAACTAAGCCTATCATAAACATCGTTATGGCGGTGCTGATTGGTCCTTGGTCCTATGAAATAAATCGACCTATCAGTAAGGAAAAATTGGAAAATGATACGAAATTTAACACCTGTATGTACTTTCTGTTTTAAAGTTGATTGGCAGCTGAATGACGAATTCCAAAGGATTTCCAAAGTCTAAATTCTGATTGGTTAACTAATTGCCTCTTGCCATTCAATGGGTGTGACATACGGATAAATCTATTGATATCCCACACAGCATCCACTGCTATATGCTGATCGGCTAGCCTATAGCATTAATTGACCAATCAATGTGCAGCAACCTTGGCGTTTTCAGCATTTATTTTACTGCTTGCTAGAGGTGGCTGTTAAAATATCCAATGCAGAATTGTATCAAACATGTATCACTGCTACACCATTCTATTTCTAAATTCGCCTGGTGACGTCTTGTGGTCAATTAGATGTTTTCTATTGTTCAGCGCAGAGAAAAAGTTTGACATCAATATTCGCTAATCCAATCATTTATTCGGATGATATCCCATACTTTCTCGTCACGATTGCACTCATACTACAATATGAGGTAGGTACAATAGTGACATCAATATTGAATAATACACCATTTGGCTCGCCCCCGAGGCATTGCCAAAAATGCAGTAAAGGAATACATTCTTCATCATTTGTGAAAGATTGTGATACTGATATACAGACTAGATAGTAATTTCTTAGGTGAGGAGCACCCAATAATGGAATGGCATCAAAATTATCAAGTCTTCATGTAAAATTTCCTACTCATTGATCTACGGTATCAACAATCTCAGTTTTGAAATGATAGTATAAAATCACTACCATAATATTACAGTTGGCCTTCACTTCACTATGAACAATAATAGAGTCCTTTGTAAGCCATAAAATACCCCTTCCAATTTTCTTGGTGCATTGTTAATGCATCAACACCATCATTGATTACAATGATTATCTGTAAAAGTTACATCTTGGAAACATGACTTTTAATCATGAAGTAAAATTTCTTCTGCAATAGATACACATTCAGTAAAAATGTAAAATTGCACTCCTTTAGGCTAGCTTTCTATCACCTTATTTTATGTTAGGCCCTGGTCACATGTCATAGTTGCTGTACCACCAAATTGAACAGGTTCTTGCAACTGAGATTAAGTGAATGTGTCATACAAATTGAGCTGTCTTTTATCAAAGAGTGTTATCCTTAAATGTCAGCAGTTGGTTCGTTCCTTCGATCCTTAGATGTCACAGAATGTTTTAAAATTTGAAATTGTATGACATCAAACTCATACAATGGCCTGCCACCACACATGTGACCATGCTGTGTCTCACAAAATTACTTTCGTTTCTTCCCAGCACCAGTTTTGTCTAAAGCCGACTGAGCCTGGCTAACTTTCCCGCAGGACTGAACCAGCAGACAGAAGGGAATAACAATCCAGAAGCTGTTCAGGAACATGAAGTAGAACCAGAAGTACAGAGGGTGCCACATGGGGCCGTGTATGAAGCCATCCTTGTACTCTATAGTGTAGTACAGGATATCCCCGTAGAGCTGGCCCGTAGACACCAGGAGTTGGAGGAGGTAGCGGGACGGCTTGTTCTCCAGGATGGCCCAGGCTGCCAGGAAGGACCCCGGTCCCTCCAGGAACGCTGTGATGCTCTCCATCACAACCGTGAAGTTGTCCGCACTGGAGAAGGTACAGGCAAAAAAAAGGGAATTTCAAAGTGATATCGATCCAGTTTAGCTCACTGAAGACCTAGTCTTCCACTGGTCGTGACAGAGAAGACAGATGCTATGTACAGTAGTTACAGGTTCCTTGTACCGGGGAAATTCCCCTACTAGCACTGTATAAGGCAAGAAAAACATGTTAACTAAGTCTTTTTAATTTTTTTTAATCAGCCACACCAAATTGATACATCTGTTTTGGAATTTTTCCCCAGTAAATCAATAGAATGCACTGGTAAAATAAAAAGAAAGACATCCTGATATAACCAATTGCTATTACACCTTCACACTGTAGTAAAAAATCCAACAAACTAGGATGTAAGGTTTACATTTGGTACTGGTTAGGTATTAGATATCTTTATTGACACAGCAAAAGTACAGTGACTTTCGTAAAGTCTGCTACAAATATGTGACCAAAGAAGGGATCATGGTGGGAAAAGGACAGAAGTGTTGGAACATTTTGTGAATACTAAATCAATATTTGCAGTGTCACTGAAAGCAAGGAAATAAAGACACTGCAAAAGTTATAAGATTTACCTTGTTCAACTCCAGGCTCTTTTGTGGGCTAAAGGATACCGGTAACAGAAATTGAAACCTCCTAAAGTTGTGCATGTGTCAGGTGAGCAACTGGGATTCAAACTCTGGATCTTCAGGTTCAGAGGCATGTTCATGTATGGTACTACAGTAAGGTGATCAAAATCAACACAATCTCCCAAGATGAAAATTGTCCTTAGGTTAGAACAAGGACAAGCTTTGTATATAAAATGTTGCCTATTACACTTTCTCCCACCTTCATAGTTAGAACAAGCATACTTTTGTCCCTCTGTTCCTTAAGGTCTGTTAAGAATTAGAGGAAAGTTTGGTATTGATCCAACTAAAGCCAGGACACCAACATTAGTGATATGCAGTTGACCATATTGGTAAAATGAAGAAAAAAAGCTCTTAGTCTTATTCAGATCTGTATGCATACTTTAGTAGGCTAAGACAAATACAGACTGGTACAAACATTGATTGACTACAGATACTATAAAGTTTATTGATACAGCCAACTAATCAATCATCACAATAGTCTTTGAACTTTCCAGTCAGACACTTAAAAGCAAGACAAATATTTTGTGTCCTTGGAACATTCTAAATTCTATGAAAATCCAATTGTCACACTTCAAACAACTCGTATCAAACATATCCTTACCTGTATAGTACTAGTATAAACAGTTACCAGTGGTACTTGTTCATAAGAACATTCAACTTCAGTTCAAATCATGATAGCTGCTTTAATGCTTGATGCATATTTACTTTGGGTTAGGAGATGCTGCTACAGAGGTAACTCACATAATGTTGTACATACATGTATCTGAAAAATTGTGATGATTTCCAAACAAGCATATCTACAACTCACTAACTGATATGCTGTTAACTGAGCATTTTGCCACCACATGTATTACAAATGGGCCATTGTTGCACAGTCCTTCGGTCATGACTCTTTACAATGCTGCTTTAGGGCCTGTGATCATGAATTATTATAGTATAAACAAGTGCTGCAAAAAATTAGCAAACAGGACAGCAACGGTAGAAAAAAAACAATCTTAAAAAACATATATCAGCAATATCAGGTATAAAAATTTAAGTGGCACTTCTGACAAACTTCACTTTAATTTTCCATTCCACACAGACTAGCTAGATCATCAATAATGGAAGCAACAGAATCTCATCAGGCGGTAACATCTCGTTTGCTTCTCAGTTCTTCTTCTTCTTGCCCTTCACTTGTGCTGCCTTGTCCATCTGTGCTTGTGCCTGCACCATCTTCCCGCAGGACTGTACCATTAGGAGGGTGGGGAGGATCACCCAGGGGCTGTTGATGACCACAAAGTAGAACCAGAAGTACAGCGGATCCCACATCCGGCCGTGGACGAAGCCGTCCTTCACCTCGTTCCCGACGTAGAGGACGGTGCCGTACAGCTGACCGGTGGACACGAGCAGCTGGAGGACGTAGCGGTTCGGGCTGTTGTTGACGTACCCCATCGCGATGAACAAACATCCCGGACCCTCCAGCCAGGCGGTCACGGTTTCCATGACGACAGTGAAGGTGTCTGCCCTAGGGGAGGGTTTGTCTGGTCAGCAACAAGTGAAAAACAAAGCCAAAGCTTTTGTTCTTCTTAAAGCAGTTGCAGTGTAACACAGGTTGGAACAAGTTGGAGGTAAAGGTAAAGATGAAAAAAAGGAAGCACTTCAATCTTCTTTCTTGCTTGCTGCAGTCTCTAATCTCAGTGTTGAGTTGCCGTAGAGAGCATGTCCTCACATAGAAAAGTTTCAACATAGGAAAAACTGATGTTGACATTCTTTGTGAATGTTGTTGACCTAAAAATGATGTTAGAGTGCTTATTGAAGATTTACCACTGTCATACAACACCAAAATGTTAGAGTGCTGTTAGCGATAAGATTGAGCTGTAAAAAGTATTAGAAGGAAGAAACAACAAGTTTTAAAAGTTAGCATTAGTATTGGCAAACAGAATGATTTTCAAAGAAATATATGCTGCTGTATCTAAAGCTACACATGTAATTGACTACATGTAGCAGCACTACTAGTAACAGCATCACAAGTTGATTGGCTAAATGTAGTGCAGTACAGCAACATGACACTTTTCTCGAAATTCTCAAACTCAGCCAGAGTGTCCTTACTCCCTCTTAAGTCCCAGTTCTGCCAACACTCCAATAGCAAGTCCTAACTGTGTTTTACATTGAGTAAAAAAATAATCCAGGAGAGAGCATAAGGAGGGGAACACCGGATGTTTCATGTGTAATCAGACTGCTGCGGTAACAATATAAGCCACATGATACCAACTTAAATGTTACTTACGAGACATAACGACTGTCTGCCTTGCTGTACTCCTTCCCTGTAACAGATTTAAACAGGAAAGTTACAAACTGACAGAATAGTTGCAAGTTTAAGCTAACAAAATTGGAGACCTATCATAAATTGTAATTACTTTTAGTTTTACTACTGCAGGCTTAAATCTAATACAGGTCACTGATTGCGTAAAGCTTAACACGTCTTGCAATAAAGGCCTTGATTTTACATGTACACAAAAAAAGTATACTATAAATTCAGTTTATATTCATGGGAACTTAATATTTTTGCACTTGTAGTAGTTGTAGTAGGAGAAAGGATGTTCTTAAACTTTTTAAAGCAACTCTAGAAATGAAGACACATACCAGTATTAATGATTTTATGCTAGGCACTGTTGCGAAAAAGAAAATGCGAAATAGTGACCTATACATCTACTAGTATATACATACTAGTAGTAGGTCACTGCAAACATTTCAAGATTAATGTTATTCGTCTGGTGCATACCCCACCACTTACATAACTGTGAGAGGAAGGACTGGTCCCCAGCTATGCTGTTGTGGAACACGCTGAACCACCCCTCCAGGATCAAGTGGATGCATCCGCATAGCACGAACCAGCAGACCGTCAGGCGCTGTCCCGTGGACAGCTTCACTTTTGCACTGCTGCCCGAGTAGATCCAGGTGCTCACCATCACCAAAGCTGAAACAGTGACGTCATTAACACTAGTAAGAGTAGAGTAGAGCAGACATTGTCAGTTTAATAGGCACTAGTAGGAGTTTGTAATCAAGGGAACTGCTCCTCAACCACTCCTTGGACTCTGTGATCAGCTGACTGTGATGAGGGTCTGCATGCTCTTTTACGTAAGGCGTAGTGAGCCTATCTTTATTTCCCGTAATTCGTAGGGAAAACCATCTTATCTACGTAATTTGTAGCTAGGCGACCAAATCTAGCGTAATTGCCTTCCTTGATTTAGTGTAATACGTACTAGTAGGGGTTCTTCTGAATTCAGCATAAATCGTCGTCAGGACCCCCCATGCAGACCCTCTGTGATGGTTGGTTTGTGACTGTAACTGAGGGTTGTCCAGGGCTTCAAAGCTTTGTTCTATTATAAAGCAGGGCCAGGTCACATATGGGGTACCACAAGGTCGCATACTCGGCCCCTAATTATGATTACATCCACAGTAGCTACATCTGCCCTGCACTACCAATATCTGCATCTGCATAGGGTACCCCCAAATGACCCCGCGAGGGGCAAAAGTAGGGGGGGGGGAGCTGAGGCTCCCGGGTTAGGGCGGGCAGGCCGCCTGCCTGGCACGGAAGTGCTCAACGTTGGGAGCACTTACAACCGTGCCAGGCAGGGCATTCCACTCGGGTATTGTGCGTGGGAAAAAAGAATGTTTGTAGATATCGGTGCGTGCAAATATGTGTTGATATTTGAAGTCGTGACTACCCCGGGTGCGCCCTTGGGCAGGCTTCAGAATATTGCTGGCGTCTATGTTAATATTATTGTTGACTACTTTATAGAAAAAGGTGAGGCGGGCGTTCCTCCTCCTTTCGGAGAGAGGGCGCCACTGCAGGTCTGAAAGCATTTGTGTCACGCTGCTAGTCTGCCGGTAGTCATTTAGGGTCACTCGGGCTGCCCTGCGCTGGACGGCCTCCACCGCCTGTATCCCTTTGTTGGTGTACGGGTCCCAGACGATGGCACTATATTCCAAGTGAGGCCGTACCAGCGCTTTGTAACAAGTGGCCTTGACCCTAGATGGACAATGGGTCAAGTTGCGCCGAATGACTCCTAGGACCTTACCAGCTTTGCTAGTGGCGTGGTTGATATGGGTAATATTTACCTTGTCAGGAGATAATGTGTACTATAGTAAGTTATATGCCGGCATGCTCACCTGTGAGCCCGAAGAAAACGCCCAGAAGCTCCTGGATAGACTTGTCATTCTCCACATATCGGCACGGGAGCTTCAGACCCTGTGGGAGGTACGGGTGTGTGCTGACATTTTCCGCCATTTCGGGACGAAAAACAGAATACAAAACCTAAGAAGTCTTCCTTTCAACAATCCTCAAAACTCTGCATGCAGAGTGCAACCTCAAAGATCTGGACTAGAGGTCGCAAACGCGGAAGTGGTTCGAACTGAGTACCTAGCTCCTGATTGGCTGATTCTTCATCGGATGAGGAATATTTCTTTCATAAAAATAGGGGTGATAGTCAAGAGAGTAGATTAGAAGACTAATCAAACAACACATTTTAACAAAATATTAGAAAACACTATCCTTTTATAGATTTAGTTTATGAAATATCAGTATGGAATATGAAAAAATTATTTGAAGTCAGCTTTATATACTAATTTTTATCACCCCTTTTCTGTAGTAGTTTCGTCTGAATTGGGGTCAAGTCTGGTGACCCCAAGCCGCCCCCCCACCCCAACCAGACAAAACGGAGACTGGAGACGATGCCGTGAATTAGTTTGAGTTTTTGTCGTTTTTCTCCAAATTCCACCATGAACAAAGGGTGGCTAGAGCTGGAGAGCGATCCAGGTAACCATTTGAACTGTTTCATTGCCTTCTATCCGCGATTTTGAGATGAAAAATAGCTTATCATTATTGATGTGTCAGATTTTTTTTCTGAGCATGCTAAGAAAAGTAAGATGACGCTCGCTAGCTAAACTAACCGAAACACATGTAGAAGTCCCTGTTCACCCATAATACCCATTCTTTATACACAAGAGCAGATTTGGAAGCGTTGTTTTTGTGAAGAAGTATTCGTTCTGAAACAATAAATAATTTGTGTGGAAAATTGCAGAAAAAACAGAAAGACGAAACAAATTGTTCTGATGATTTTGTTATCATGATGTGCTTGTAAATGACTCCAATATTTACATGCATATCCCGCTTTTGTTCTCCACAGGGTTGTTCACTCTCCTAGTAGAAGACTTTGGTAAGTTCGTGAAGCAATCTGCTTAAAGTTCATCTATTGATATGTGCTCAGCTCTGACAGCTTGGATTATAGAATGGGCTGTTCTGAAAGTGAAAGGTAATGAGGAGCGATCAAGGGAATTATGACACCACAAGCCGGCTGAAAAAAAGCAGCTTTATACTACATGTATCTCTACTCCACTGGCCCAATACTTCAACCCCCTTCATCCTGTGTAAAGCTAGAGGTCCCATATTGAAAGTTACACCTTGAGCATGTTAAAGATCCTGCCACACAAATTGAAAAGAGTTAGGGGTCCTTCCTGGTGTGAACCTTACAGTCTGGCCTATAGATGCAGGAATGTCGGATGACTCGGACCATTACCAACTCGGCCCAGTCAACTCGGCCCATCTGCCGGGACAACTCGGACCATCGCCGGCGGTTTGGGACGTCAAAGTCACAGCTAGAAGTTGTCTGACAAAAAGCCGCCGTCTCTAAAAGTCTATTCAAAATCACGTTGATTGCCTTAGCGCCGGCGGTTTGGGACGTCAAAAACGTCAAAGTTAACAGCTAGAAGTTGTCGGTCAGAGACCCAGTGCATGCTGCTGGGAACTTGTCTTGGATAGAAAAATCCGCCATTGTTCGTAAGGTAAAAAGCAAATGAGCGGAAACAAACGTTGTGTTTTATTTTGTCCAGACTACATACACTAGTATAGGAACAGTTTGTTGAGGGAAATCATCTCAGTAAGCAGAACATTTCACAAAGACCAGGTATATCTAAGTATAAATGTATCTTTGAGCTTATGTACAACTTGCGCAGGACACAGCCGGCCGACGTGACGTGACTAGGCCTGCCGGCGAGTTCGTCGCTTAATATATACATGTCGAGTGCTTTGCTACATTTTGTGTAAATATTGTCCATGGGGATGGTCCAACTTGTCCATGGGGATGGTCCGAGCAAGGACGTCCTTGGTCCGAGTTGGAATCAGGACGACTCGGACCATTACTAACTCGGCCCATTGAAAATCTGGTCAACTCGGACCGCCCCCCTGGTCAACTCGGACCACCCATGTACAAGTCGGACCAAATTACTTATCTTTTGAAAAAATTTTTTTTTGACATTTCTTGGTACATTTGTACTAGTATTATAAAGATTTTCCCAGCTGCTACTATTAGAACTTCAGAAGTCTCCTGGTCATACAGAGTGGCGGTCTTCATCTAGTATCATATGTGCCGCGCGCGCCGGCGATATTAAAACAAAGTGGACACGGTCGGCTTGAAAAAAATTCTTAATTAGCAATTAATCTTCAACAAGAATGACTCATTCTCTGACATCTTATTTGTCTACAGCTATTCCGAAGAGCAAGAAATGATAAAGTTTACTACTGTCCTCTATTAGAAGCGCCTCACATATATCCACCTGTCCACACACACTGCGTATTTCGGGGTCAATGACCTAATGTGCGTCGCATGGAATGCCGAAAAGTTCTGATGAATTACACAATCCAACCTACAGTTTTCTCATTTCAGAGTATATACATATAAAACTAGTGTTGGGGATTACATGTTCGAAAAAAAAATCAATGAAATAGCTGTCGGGGGGGGGGGGGGATGGTCCGAGTTGTCCCGGCAGATGGGCCGAGTTGACTGGTCCGAGTTGGTAATGGTCCGAGCTGTCCGACATTCGTCCGAGTTGACCAGGGGGGTGGTCCGAGTTGACCAGATTTCTAATGGGCCGACTTGGTAATGGTCCGAGTCGTCCTGATTCCTAAATGCAGATTCTACCTACAGTGGTGACAGTTATGAGAACTTATAACTAAGGCAGGTTACTGGTTATGTGAAACAAACACTCAGAAACTGATAATTTTCATTAAAAAAGGTACCAGTTGATGAAAAGGATCAAAAGCATTTTCACCCTCCTCTCTAACGTAGCAATACTAGTATTTATTTTGATGTGGATTTTTTTCTACCTTTCCAGGGGTGAAAGGAGTCCAGGTAGAAGAAATCTATGACCTGTCCAAGCCAATTGAAGGGTAGGATGGCCGTTTGTTAACTTCTATGTAGCTACGAAATATGGTATTGATAATGATGAACAGAGCAAACACGAGTAGGCAAGAACTCTTTGAAGAAGAAGAAGGTCATCAAAATTTTTACAGATGAGCCTCTAAACAATTTGTGTCATGTCTTTACGTTCATTTGACTGATTGACAATACAAAAAGGTGCTACTTAGTACTACGTTGTCTTACCAAAAATGATTAAGTTGTAACAGTGCTAGCTATAGCTAGTCTTGATATAGTTGTGGGTTTAACTTTAATAGATTTGATTAATCCTTATGTATTATCTTCTTCCTCAGGCCCGTGTATGGGTTCATCTTCCTGTTCAAGTGGAGCGAGGAACGTCGGTCGCGTCGGAAGGTGGGGCCCAGCATGGAGGAATCCTTCGTCGTGGATGAAGATATCGTCAACGACATGTTCTTTGCACAACAGGTCATTATGGATGTCCAACAATAATAATCTAACATCCTAGTTACATACAGTAAATATGCAGTATGGGAAAGGGTTTTTGGGTTGTGTTTTAAGTTCATGGTTGAAACAGTTTTGCATATATTGTATTTGTGATTATTGGTTCAACTTAATTAGTAATTGGGCAGGGATTACTTTAACAGTGTAAAACCTTAACTAAAAAGGGAAATGTCAATGGTTATTTTATTTTGTGGCTCAGTGAAGATAGAGTGGTTTTAAATTTGTTGTTAAAACTGCCTTGCAGGTTATTACTGTAATACGGGGAGATGGTCGCTGTGGTTTAAGTTTGGGGGCTGTGTAACACAAACTCTGCTGTCCGGGGCTATAACTGGCTGTAGTTGTAGGAGGCCAGCGGATATTGGGCAAGCTGCTATAAGCCGAGATTTAATCAGGCTATTGTAAAGAGGTCAAGAAGAAGTACATGTACATAATAAAGCACTGTGAACATTTCCTCTTTTACAATATTTCATTTTTTTTTGTCTGACCCATTCAGCTCATTCCCAACTCCTGTGCCACCCACGCCCTGCTGAGTGTGTTACTGAACTGTCCCCAGATCAGCCTGGGGAGCACCCTCACCAGACTCAAATACTTTACCAGGGGGATGGGTCCCGAGGTAAGATGTTTGGAAGTGATCTCAAACAGTTTGGCTCACTGAAAAGCTGATCTTCCGCTGGTTGTGGCAGAGAAGACAGATGCTATGGACAGTATTTACACATACCAGGGAAATTCCCCAAGCTCTTTTTGAGAAGCACAATCAATAGTGGACCATGGCATAACGTCCAGTAACATGTTGGGAAAGCAACAACAGAATGGATTAAAAATTCCAACATCTTTGTCAATAATTTTTTACAGTTTTAGTGTTTTATTATTTTGTATGATATTGCAACTAATTATGAAAGCAATGGTCACATAAGTCCAGTTTTGATCACTGTATGGTAGCTCAGCAATCTTTGTCTAGAGTAAAGGGTGTATCTAGAGATGCATGTTTTGCACTAATGCTAAGTGATGATTCACTGTTTTCTTTTATTGTCATTTCTTGTCAGTCCAAAGGCTGGGCCATTGGAAATGTTCCAGAGATAGCCAGAGCTCACAACAGTCATGCAAGGTGCAGTAAGCTTCTTTATTTACTTTTGCAGTAGGAGTAGAAAGATGGTTTTGCAGTGTTTAAAGTTTGCAATCAAAATTTTTTTTTATGGCTTTTTCATCATGGTCCTGGATGTTTGGGAAGTTTTAGTTCTTGAAACAATACTCTAGTACAAAAACACTCATTTCTGAAGTCATCATTTCATGATGGAGGGAGGCACAGCAAAAACCAAGAACGCAAAATAGAGGAAATATTGTAAGTTTCACAGTATTCACAGACTAGCAACTTGATGGAATTATCTTTGACAAAATGGACTGAAGAAACAATTATTCTATTCCCTGAATTGCATTGTAAGAATGACCACAGCCACACCTACACACAAGTTCAGCTATGAGATATGTTCCATGTAGTGATGATTGTGCCATCTGGGATGC
Source organism: Branchiostoma floridae (assembly GCF_000003815.2). Taxonomy (NCBI): domain Eukaryota; kingdom Metazoa; phylum Chordata; class Leptocardii; order Amphioxiformes; family Branchiostomatidae; genus Branchiostoma; species Branchiostoma floridae. Next base: position 17,407,322 of record NC_049983.1, on the reverse strand, counting down.
CGTGAGGTACAGTAGTACTTTAAGGTGTTCCCTGATACAGCAGGGCTGTGAGTCCTGAAGAGTAACCAGCACAGGGGCCATCTGAACACGGAACAAACAAAACAACAGATCACTACTGGTCTTAGTCATGGGATAGCAGATATGAAGTTAACTTCCTCATAGAAATGTGGTTATTGATTTAAAATAAAATTAAGAGTCAGACTGTAGTTACGTCGATGACATCCATGTAATAAATATGCCAAAAGCAGTTACTCAAGCAACTGGAGACACTGATACTGGAGACATATCCAGTTGCTTGAGTAACTGCTTTTTGTCATAAGACTGTAGTTGTAAAGTTTATCATTTAAGAAAAAACAGATATTTGAAGCAAAAACAAACATATTGAAGCCTTTCAAACAGGCATATTTTGTTTGCATATTTTTTTGGACTAGAAGGAATGAATTAAGCCCATATTGTAGAATAGGGCTTACTGTTACAAGTTACAAGTTTGTGTTGTTTTGTTCTTGGCAGGCCAGAACCCCGCCATCTGCCTGAAAAGCAGACAGGAATCTCCTCCGTGCGAACAGCCGAGGCTTTCCACTTCGTTAGTTATGTGACGACCAATGACAGGCTGTTTGAACTGGACGGTCTCAAGCCCTACCCGATCGATCATGGTATGTCCCTATTTTATTACGCTCATGGCATGGTGTGGCTTTGTAGTTAGGAATGACTACTTGGAAGTAGAGGTGCTGGGTTGGAATCCTCTGTGCCAACCCAATATTGTGTCTTTTGGAACGGCACTATAAATAAATTTTCTCTCTCTACCAGGGCGAAAAAAGTCTTTGCCCATTAGGCCACATCAGTTTGATTTGTTGGTTCATGGATGTTCAAAAAAAGAAAAAGAATTGCTTAACTGGAAAAACACCACGAAAATAAAGCCAGAGGACCAGGTGTATGCCTTGGTGCACTCAGGTTTATGGAGTGGACATGGTCATATTCAAGTTTTCCTCCCTGCCCGTTGTATTTATTGCTCTTGCTATATTTTCACTTAGAAAAATCTGTGAACCAACAAGCTAAATTGGTTTGGCCTTAGTCATATGTCATAAAGTGGAGGTCTGGAGACAACAGACAAAAACGTAGAGAGAGCCTGGTTACATTACAAACTGATTTTCATTCCCACTCAGGTCCGTGGGGAGAGAAGGAAGACTGGACAGAGAAGTTCCGACGGGTCATCTCAGAGAGAATAGGGAATGCCACTGGAGGGTGGGTGTCATGTTCATACTCACTGCACTTGTTTGTTCTCAGTTTTCAGTGGAGCCCAGAAAATATGTCTCTGCTCTTTTCCTACTGGATTTACCTCCCACAAAACGGAGTCTATATATTAGTCTCTTGATATATTGAAGATCTGACCAACTGTGTCCCATTGTGTTAGGCCACCTAACATGATATTTTTAATATTTGAAAGACATTTAACCAGAACTGGTCCACTGAAAGAATAGTGATATAATTGTGTCATTGTTACACTTCTCCATAATGAACCTATGCTGGGAACTGCAAATTAACCTGCTTCCTTATCCCATAATCAGTATACAAATTTAGTGCCAAATGATACCTTAACAGGCTGATGGTTAAATTTTTTGCCACACTTCACCATCTCAGGGAAAACGGTCATGACATTCGTTTCAACCTGATGGCGGTGGTGGCAGACCGACGACAGCAGTACGAGACCAAACTCAACACCCTGAAGACCAACAGGCAGATTGTGCTGGAGGCACTGCAGCAGGTAGGGGGAGCTGTGAACTGCTGCAGCTTTTATTTTGTAAATGTTGATGAGATCACAAGGAATGAAACTTGTTGTAAAATTTGTTTACTTTTGCAGTGGTTTTATTTTTGGATAGGAGAGAAAGTTAGATGTCCACAGTGTTTAATTCACATGGTTGAAGCAATGCAATAGAAAAGTTGTCAAGTTCACCGTGTCACAAATTCTTGATGGAAGAGTCAACATGAAAATCATGATTATACAACCTGTTTCAAGAGTTACAGTATGATTTTTTAAAATGAATGAATAACTTTTCTTGCATTCTGGTGCATTTCTTGGTCTGCCTCAAACTCCGTCAAAGCAAGATGACAGATATTATTTGTACTACGTCTTGTAGATCATCGAACTCCCCTTACAAGTTAAACCTCACATCTCAACAGTTGCTTCCAAAATCCATAGCTACAAATATACCTGTACGTTGTATTTAGCAAGAAACATGTAAAAGTCTATACTGATGTTTGATTCACCCCAAGGTAGTGAAGCAATATTTTTAGTGCATCTGTGTTTGTTTCTGACCTAATCCATTTCCATCCTTGTGACTGGAAGGGCAACAAGCATTCTGGGTAGTGCAGAAATGAGCCATGTTTGTTGCCATCCTCCGAAGTGCATTGTGTTTGTTCCATGTAGTGATGATTGTGCCATCTGGGATGCCGTGAGGTACAGTAGTACTTTAAGGTGTTCCCTGATACAGCAGGGCTGTGAGTCCTGAAGAGTAACCAGCACAGGGGCCATCTGAACACGGAACAAACAAAACAACAAGTTTTAGTCAGTTTGATTTCTTGGTGACTGACATGTGTGGTTGCTTCTTACAGGAAAGATGGGACATAGCTCAGTCTGAGATTAGCCTCCACCAGGCCTTCCTACCGGGAATCATAGAATAATTCGGCAAAAAAAAAGGGAAATTGGGCAGGGGAGTCAGTCTAACATTAAATGGCTGCGGGGCCAGTCAACTCCTCTGGTATAATACTCTCCTGGCAAATTATTCTTCCAATATGACTAGCGTAGTCAGTCTGGTAGAGACTAGTCTCACTGTCTGAGATTGTGAAGTTGATGTTGAATACAATACAGTGCTGTAGTAGTAGTGTAGTAGACATCCTTCCATCCCAAGGAGAGATGGTAGCACTCTGTTGTCATGACTGTTGATATTGGCATAATCATCTTATTAAGTGACAAAGTCACACAAGATAATTATGTCATTGTCAAACACATATTTTGGTATCCTGAAACTATAGTAGTGACTACTATAGTTTCAGGATACCAAAATATGTGTTTGTTGTGCTTCAGTATTATGTTGACCACAAACTTGAAAACTCCTACCTGCAAAACTAGATCCTATAAAAAGTGAATGTACATATAATTGTGCATTTTGTCTTTCAGCTGGTTCGTTTCACCCAGCCACACCTGACTTCTCTCATCCCCTCTGCATTTGGAGGAGAATCCCACCACAAGTCCAAAGCCTCCTCCACCGTCACATCGTCAGCTGCTGTTGCAAGCTCCTCTGCTGCCGGTGCCGATGGCGTTCAACCAGCAGAGATGTCCGACAGACGACGTCACAAAAAGAAGAAGAAGAAAAAGAAAAAGCACAAGGCATTGCCAACGGTACAAAGTGCCACCCTGACCAAGCGAAACACATCCAGTCCTGTTGTCACCCACCCCGCCCTGGACAGCCATAACTACGCCAAGTCACCACTGGAGGAATTCACAGAAGAGAATGACCAGGACGTTCCCCCAGAAACCTTCACCGATGACGATACAGACGAGGAAGAGGAAGAGAGTGAAGATGATGAGGTGGCGGCATCCACAGCGGGAATGGAGGGAATAAATGAAGGAGAGACAAACGAGTCTTCTGGCGGGGATGTCACGAGCGGGAGAACCAGCTCTGCGTCAACAGAAGGGACAGAGTCTGCCACCGAGCCGGCCGTGGAACCGGAAGTGAAAAGCGGAGAGATCACGTTCTCAGAGGCTATGCGGGCCATCTCTGCCGTGGCGGACACCAGGAAACCTGACGAATTCCTTCACCCGGATGCCAGCAGGAGGGTCGGTTTTTTGGAGATGCCATGGCGCTCAGACGAGGCTCGGCCGCTGTCAATTCACACGGGGTACTCCAAGATTCCCTCCCCTGCCCCCAGCAACGAGAGCACGGACACTGCGTCCGAAATCGGAAGCGCGTTCAACTCTCCTGTCAGATCGGCAAACAGGTCCGCCGTGAGCAGTCCGAACCCCTTCAAGCACCACCAGCACAACGTCAACCTGTTCACAGAGGCGGCGACAAAACTGCTGGCAGCCCAGGAGGGTCACAGGGTGGGGATGGAGTTTATCCGGTCTCCAGGGGCAACCTCGGAACTGCAGACCATCCCCGAGGGGAGCATCACCAAGCAGGAAGGCGACACCAAAACTGATGCCAACATCATCACAGTCTGCCTGAAGAGATCGCTGTCTGGGGAGGGGGGCGGTCCTCCAGCCAAGAGGCTACACATGGGGGATGCGGACATGGCGTTGCAGAGACTAGGGAGTGGGGACTCTGTGGAAGGTGACCCCATGGCCCTGCAAGCTGGGAGTGGCACAGGAGATGCCCAGCAAGACCAGCATGCACTGCAGGCAGGCGGGGCAAGGCCAAACATGGCTCATGCCTTTGCACCAAAGGTATGTTGTACCAATTGATAGTAATGTAGATACAGAAATGTTATATGTGCCTAGACTTATGGGGTGCCATTTTATATATAGGATACTAGTACTAGTATGGGAGTTATTGGATCCAAGCTTGCATGTAGCAAACAAAATTGGTAAACCCTGTTTTTACTGTCTTGTCTGTTTATCTTAAACTAGTCACGTAAATCTGAAACATTGCCTTTTTGTGTCTCCCCAGGACCTTCTGGCACTGCTGAAGAATGTTGAGACAGAGATTCAGATCTGTGAACAGCACCTTAAGGACGAGATAGAGAAGAGAAAGAAGTACAAGGTGGGCAGATGGTTTCCTCTTTATAATTTGTTATTCACAGGATATACACATGTATTAGCCATGGTGTTTTCTTCTAGTTTTGCTTACAAGATTTGGAGGAGCTGAAGGCGTTGCCTTGGTTCGTTGGAAACTTTAATAAAATGGTAGACAACACAAGCGGCGGTGGGAAGTTCACATAATTCAAGACGTCCTCACAACAAAGTCGTATCCATATGTTGTGAGTATTGCTGTGCAGTGTAATAAGGTAGATTCAACTCATCATGTAGAAAAATGACCAAATACAGTGGCTTTATTTTTTACAATATATCCCTTCTTCCCAGGTGGACGACTGTCGCCGCACCCACAACTACGACGACTTCATCCGCACGTTCCTGCGCATGCTTGCTGAGCAGGGCCAGCTGTCCAAGCTGGTGGATCAGCATGTGCTGGTGCGACGCAGGCAGGGCGTCAGCGTGGGGCGGCTGCACAAGCAGCGCAAGCCCGATCGCAGGCGCAAGCGGGCACGCGTGTCTGACAAGTACAGAAGGAAGAAGCAGTGAAGCTTAGTCATCATGAATAATACTAGTAATGCCACACACACACACACACATAGGCCATGAAACATAAGATCGGGAAAGCCCGACTGACGGCCGAAGCTGGCACGCATGTCCGACAAGTACAGAAGGAAAAAGCAGTAAAGCTTGGTCTTTGCATCTTAAACAATATTAATGCCACATACCACACACACACACACACATAGGCCATGCAACATAACATATTAAGTCACATTGGGAAAATCATGTTGTGAAAATCTAAGACAGGTACAGAAAGAAGAAGCAATGAAGCTTGGTCATCGTAAACAATATTAATGCCAGATACCACACACACACATAGGCCATGCAACTTAAGATGCGTCACATTGAGAAAGCCAGACCGGCAGCAAGTCATGTTTTAAAAATTCTAAGACAGGTACGGAGGAAGAAGCAGTGAAGCTTGGTCATCATAAACAATAGTAATGCCAGGCACACACACACACACACACACACACAGGCCATGAAACATAAGATATGTCACATTGGGAAAGCCCGACTGACGGCAGAAGCGGGCACGCGTACGCGTGTCGGACAAGTACAGAAGGAAGAAGCAGTGAAGCTTGGTCTTTGCATCATAAACAATATTAATGCCAGGCATGCACACAAAGGCCATGCAACATGACATAACTCACATAGGAAAAATCATGTTGTGAAAATTCTAAGACTACACAACCAGTAACTATTGTTGCATCTAGTAGCAGTAGTAGTAGTAGTAGTAGTAGTATCCAGTATTTGATTGCTGCTGCTGGGATCCCTGGCACAGGGGTAGGCAGCAGTCGGATAATTGTTACACATGTATTTGGTTGTTTGTAACTGGTCAATAGTTAAAGAAGAGAAAATAGTTCTATCATGGATCGACTTTGTGCATCATATGATTCTGTTCATTTGTGGCACTTGGCTAGTATGGAATGGCATTAAGTTACACAAGTCAGACTGAGACATCTTTATTCTGAGATATGGCTATATATGTCCGTTGGAATACAAGATTCTTTCAATATCTATACTTAGTTTATTTGCATGATGATGAATCACTTGACTGTATGACATTGTATGGATTTTATAAGACGTTGGTAGTGCAGAAAACCTATCATATATACGTTGTGTTGTTTAAAGTCACAATAAATGTTTTGTTTCTATACAGTATACACAGTGAAGATATACAAATGTACATTCCACCTAAATGTTCAACTACATGTATCATACTTGAGATGAAAATATGGCATTTCTGTGGAGTCCTTCAGTGTTTGGCTATGTCTCAATATCCTTGCTTTGAACGAGAATGCTTTTGTTCCATTCACTTATGCTACCATTTACTTGTATATAATCACCGTATCCATGTATAACTTGTCTATATACGGCATTATTAGAACACGAGCTATGTAGGAGGCAGTTTGGTAATAATTTATGATGAAGAGTTGCCATGGCTGAGGAAAGATCTTTATTCTATAGTGTCATATCCTCTCCTCTGTATCCCTGTCTTCAGACAGACCTGCTAATATCTGAAATCACCCTTTTCATCTCTATAAGCTGGGTGCTGACACAATTAGATCCTCAACACATTTCTTCAAGGTGACTGGTTAATTATTTTTATATATAGCCATGTCCTTTTCATCCCCTAGCCTGGTGCTGACACAATGGGGACAGTTTCTCATCAGAGGCCATTGAAACGTTAACCATCTCTTGGGGGGGGGGGGGGGGTACCTTTCGTTATAGCTAAATACAAGATGTTTCTCATTTTTGTGGATTTGTCAGAAACCAAGCGGAGGTTAGTTCACATGTAGTTGATATTCACATACTCTATTACAACTGGATAGCACAATGTATTTTGTACTCTATCACTGTAAACACAAGAAATTGCACTTCTGAATTTTTCTTCTGTTTCTGAAACATGTAAACTTCAGTGTTCTGCAGCACTTGGTATCTCTTCTACATTAGTCGGCATTAATTAGCGTGCTAAGGATTACAGTGTCACTCATTTTAGTAATGACATTAATGTATATAAAGTAACAACAGAGGAAAGAAACCTGGTCTTTTTTGTCTTTATTTTAACTTTTTACCATTGAAGAATTACCAGAATTTACCACTGGAAAGGAATATGGGAAGTAAGCCCATCGTGATGTTTGCTCAAATGTCATCACATTGTTTGGTGCAAATCAATTGAAGCTATCCGTAAAATGTTCAACAAAACAACAACAAAAATGGAAGAAAACATCATCCTGAAGTCAACGTGAAACATCACGCTAAATTTAGAGCGTATTCACAACGTTGTAGAGATGCGCCTTCCTGAAATCCAGCTACTAGTGCGCGGCCCAAAACCTGATACGAGCGACACTAATGTGGTCATCGGGAACACATGGTAGGTCAGAGGTCAAAGTACGTAGAAACTATTGGAGGTCAAGAAGGAGCCGAGGTCAAGAGCGAAGTACTGCAGAATGAAGAGTTTAAAATTTCATGTTTTGTAAGACGTTCCTTCTAGTATACTGAAAACTTTTACAGAAGCGATATGCTACAGATTGTCAGAATACAATGCAGGTAAGCTAGAGTGTCCAAAATCTGCCTTTACCTCATCAAGTGTACAAAGTCCAATGTTATTTGTACAAGCTTCAGAATTTGACCCAAGTACTAAGGCCAAATTCTGACCTTATGCAAATAACATTGGACTAAGTGCACAGGTAAGGTGAGGTGATTTTCAAGCAAGCTTAGTTTTAAACAGTTGAACTTAGCTGGGATTCATTTTGTTTTTTAATCTAATTTGCAACCGGCAACCAAGGAGCTCCTTGCGGCAACCAATAACGTTATATTACCTTCAGCATCTCATATTCACAAGGTATTACTGTTTGACACCAAATTTGCATTGCTTTGGGGTTGGGGGGTGGGTAGGTGTTGGTGACACCAGGAGGAAGTTTGACTATTAAAGGCCCTAACAAATGTACAATGAAACCTTGGGTATAACAAATATGGGAAGAATTCAACACACTGTCAGTCCATTGTCAAAAATACAAGGAAGTTCTTTTGATAGTTCATAAATTCATATTCAATTCTTTAAACCTTTTTCAAAGTAAGCAAAATCAAAGTTAAATTGCACAATTTGCAGAGAATCAAAGGCCATGGAGACTTATTAAGAGACGATATTATGTATAATATGTATAAGTATTTTAATATGTATTATAATATGTATAATTATCGTCCAGACAAGGCTTGATATACCATGACTCCAGGCATGTTTGTTTTTTCTCAGGGGCCTCAACATTGACAACTATTACCAACCACATATCATGATGCCCATGCATGTAGTTAAGTAGTGGTTTATCATTTGGTTTATCATGTTAAATTTCTTGTAATTCTTTAGAAAAATGAGCACGCAGGCTCGACTGCTGGTGAGTCCAGCCACAGCCCTGGTTGATGACAAGGTGGACATCACCGTGGAGAGACTGGCTCCCAGACAACCGGTCACCTTACATGCACGACTGTCGGAGGGGACCGCCCGCTTCCAGTCATACGCACATTACAGGGCTGACGACACAGGAAGGGTTGTGGTGGCCAAACAGCCTTCACTGGGAGGGCTGTATACTGGTATGTACTACAATGTTATATACAGTTGTATATAATGTAGCATGTGGAAGGGCCCGCCCGCTTCCAGTCATACGCACATTACAGGGCTGACGACACGGGAAGGGTTGTGGTGGCCAAACAGCCTTCACTGGGAGGGCTGTATACTGGTACAGTATATCTAATTGTTAAGTCGTTGATTCTTTTTACAGAATGATTCAATGTTTTTGTCACAGTATCTAGGTTGTAATTTGAATACACCGTCTGCACTTAGTAGATTGGCAAAGTGAATAGGAAGATGATTGCAAATGTCTGACTTGCCATAGTGGCAGGAAAAAGAGGTCAGAGTTGGTAGAATAAGTGATTAATCTGTGACATGACAGACCATGGTCGAGGCTTCTAAATTATTATTTTTGGTTTGTCTTTTGATGTATATTTTCTGTGTGCTAGTCCTGCTCACCATAAAATGAAAGAAAGTGAAGAATGGACACGTCATGATAGTAATGGACACCTTATTTGCATTATCAATGAACTACATCATACAAACAAGAAATTTAAAGAGTCCTGTCTGAGATCTTCAAAATGATAAAGAATCTCCAATTGATATTTCTCACCTTTTTAAAATCAGTGACAAGTGATTGGTCATTTGGACCCAATGAAGGCTACAGCACAGGCAGACAGACTTTGCAGTGTAGGAACATCAGTTTTTACTTCAGAAAGAATTATCTCAAATATTCAGATGTTGACCAGATGGGTCTGTTCTGGAGCATGCAGCCCTCACCTGGTCAGAGACCCGGACTCCGTCTCAGGAAGAAAGACGTCTCCACACCATTCCTGGTAGATGTGCGGGTGCATGAAGGCCATGTGGATGTGATGGGAGAAGAGAACCTGCCCTGGCTGGCGACTACAACTGTGGAGAGATGGTACCTGGGACACGGAGTGAAGAGGGTACCGGTGAGAGAAGGGCGTGTCCGAGGGACGCTGTTTCTACCTCCGGGTGAATTGTAGTCCACTTTCTCGTAAAAAACACAACTAGAGTCGATTCCACATTACCATGAGGGTATTTCTTGTCTTTGTATAGATATGTTCAAACATGTTTAAACTTTCATTTTCAATTGTTTGAAAAAATTAGAACTTAAGTGACTGAAGTATTCTTTTGAATAGTTCAAACTTATTACAAATATTATTTCAAAACTCTCTCGGTGACTCGGAATCAACTCTAGTTTGTGAGCACACATTCAGGGGCAATGTTGTGTTGAATTTATGAAAATAGATATCATGCTACTTAGAATTAAAGCAACCAATAATGCGTCAGGAATGACTCACCAACAACGATAAACACTAAGTTAGAGTGAGCCGGAGTATGATTAACGATGATAGAAGATAGGTCACTACACCACACAGAAAAAGGCATGCAGACCTCTATCAAAGCCTTTCAGTGACACAGTGATGGTATTCTGTCCTGTGTTAAAGTTAACTGACCACACGTTTCTTGTGTATTCTATGCCTTCCATAGGTGACGGTCCTTTTGCTGCAGTCATCGACATGTTTGGGTCCACCGGAGGTTTGGCGGAGTACCGTGCGGCACTGCTGGCATCACGAGGTTTCGCTGTACTGCGCTGCCCTGGCCTTCTTTGCCTATGATGACCTTCCAAAAGAAATGGTCAACGTTGACCTTCATTATTTTGAGGTACAATATCATTTATAACGAAAGTATTTTTGATAGAATTATGTATTGAGCTGGTTCATTATGCAGTGCAGTAGGGCTCTAGCCATAGAATATAACTGTTTAGTGTTACTGTAGTGTCAACTTATGTTGTATAAAAATGGGACTTGATGACACGACTCTACAATGTAAACTCTACAATGTTTAGGTGTTGTGAAGACACACAAACGCTTACAAATACACATTTTTTTAATTCATTCCTTTCTCCATACCACCTACTCTCGGCTTTTCTTAACACCATGATAGGCAATACTGTACTAAGTATTCAGAGACTAGATACAGGTAGATCAGTGACAATTGATAACACCAGCACTGTCCGTTTGTAGCACCCTTGCAGTTGGTAGATGTACTCAGTTTTCCATTACAGTATGTGACTACTGTGCAAAAATGCGTTAAAGTTCATGGGATGGTGCAGCTGCGAACTCAAAACCAAAACACTCCATTTCCCTTCTACGAAATCAAATCCTCATGAACTTAAATGCATGAAACGTATTACATGTATATCGTTCGTTCGTTCGTCCCACAGCCTTTTAATCAGCCGTATTAATCAGCCGTAGGGGCAGCACAACATGTTATGCTGTATCAATAGGCATTTTAGTCCCCTGGCGGCGCCTATCTCCTCTCCGGGGCATGATGAATGATGTAAATCACCGTATGGCAGATACGACACGAAGGTTCGCCAGGCCTCCGCCCGGGTGAATCGTAGTGAATCTCCAACTCCAGACAGAATGGTTTGCTCCATCCACACCGCACCATCGCACGTGTGGGGGGTTCTTTAACGTGCATGGGGTACGTACATGTATATGTATAATATATAATCAGATATGGATGTTTGACACTGCAGGAAGCAGCCGACTGGCTACTTAGTCTTCCCAATGTCCAGAGCCACGGGGTGGGCGTTGTGGCCACCTCCAAGGGAGTAGAGATAGCTCTGTCTATGGCAGCACACATGGACAAGGTAATTGGCCTCATGTTTTTTTCTATGTAAACTCACAGCTGGTCTGCCAGTAACATACACAACAGGATGTTCTGGTACGGTATATATATAAATCTGTCAGTAACATACACAACAGGATGTTGTGGTACGGTATATATATAAATCTGTCAGTAACATACACAACACAGGGCTGGAAATACTTTTTTCTGCATACCTGTACTGGTACAGGAAACATTGAAAATTACCTGCACCAGACAAATTTTACCTGCACCACTCTGAGTTTAGGAAGTATGGATCAAACTAAAATTGTTCAGGAGCCATTGCTACTTTTTCTTCTATACTCTTTTTTTATGGGTGGTAACAGTCATTGCAGCTAGTAACAACCCACATACACCTACATCATAGGACATTTATGTATAAAAGTTTAAAACCCAGTACATGGCCCAGTACAGGTTAGGTTCAGGTAGACATAAAAAATACCTGCACCGCTCCAAATTTACCTGCACTATTTGAATATGCAGGTGGTATTTCGAGCCCTGCAACAGGATGCTGTGGTTCGGATACAAAAAACATTTGGGACTCTGCTAAAAAGTCCTCAAGTATTCTTTATTTCGAGTAATCTCAAAAAGTCAGGTTATAAAACCAAACTGAGGGGCAATAAGACAAAACTAATGTCTCAATGATATGTGTTCTTTGATATTCTGTGTACTGTTGGCTGTATTGGTGTGCTTATCGCCCCTCACTATGCATATTCATGATGAAGGAAGTGTCAATACACAGAAAATAAATGAGTAATGTCTGCATGGGTTTGGTGAGTGTCATATTGTCTTACAAACATGTACATGTACATGATGTGTAATTTACCACAAGTGGGGCTAGGCAAGAAGTCGGCTGATTATGTATTTATTGATACAAATGTACATACATGTAAAATAACACTCCCTTCTGGAGTTTAAAACCCATTTAACGTACTGTATGCCTTTTGTAGTGCCCTGTTAACTTAGAGTCAAGTTTTCGGTATGACAAAGATAAAATTTTACAAACAGGTTGCTGCTGCAGTAGGCATCAGTGGCTACACGGCTGTAACTGCTGCTCCACTGCGCTACAAGGACACAGTCTTCCCCTGTGCACCGTGAGCTGGTTCACTTAATATGTATTTCTTGTGTGCGTGTGTGTGTGTGTGTGTGTGTGTTGTGTGTGTGTATGTGTGCTTGTGTGTTTGTGTTGGTGTGTGTGTTAACATGGATGTGTGTGGGTGGATGTGTGTGTGCTTATATTTGTGTGTGTATGTGTAATTACATGTGTGCATGTGTATGTGTGTATATGTGTGTGTGTTTACATGTGTGTGTCTGTATGTGTGTATGTGTGAGTATGCATAATTTGTGTAAATGAACATTTGTATGTTTATGTAACTTTGTGAGGAGCATATCTCAAAAAAGTTGTCAATGTATCTTAATGATATTAAGTATCATTGTGAGAATAGATCTCTTAAAAACCAGGGAGGAACACTGACCCCCAAGCAACTTTATAGGGTACTGCAACAGAATTTCGACACATGATCCTCTCTTTGAAATACCCTTTCTTCTTGTCGACAGATGGGTGCCTGAAGGACTTGTTTTTACGGAAGAGGGGTATGTCGACGTAAGAAATGTGTTGGATACCACCAAAGAACCAGGTATAAAGGCATATGTTCAGGTAAGAATAACTAATCTCTATAGATATTTCTCTGCCAAGTTATATGTACGTGTATTATAATCTGTAATACCCTGAACAATTCATCTGAAGAGATCTCCAATGCAACATCACCCAATATATAAATGCACTCTTGCATATCTGAAGTATGCATACCTGGGAATACAGTACTAGAGAACAAGGCTGTGTACTTGAACATAACATCGGGTACAGGTACTGATGAGGTTTAGGTCCTGACCTGTGTCTGTTCCTGAACTAAAGGAGAGAGTATCCCGTGGGCTTCAATATAATGATGACAGAGGCATCGATAAAATGTGCAGCTTTATATGCACCTGTCCCTCTTTATGTTTTCAGGTGGAGAAAGCACAGTGTCCCATTATGTTTGTGGCAGGGGAGGATGATCTCAGCACAAAAGCAGTTTTCTTTGCGAATCAGGTGAGCTATGATTGAATCTGGGTAATTGATATAATAAGTCATTGGGTGGTTCACAGTGTTTAAGCCCCTATCACACTGGCTTGGAGTACTCTTGAGGTACTGTTGATTTTGACAACGCTCCAACGAACTCCAACGTGGCTTCAACAAAGTCCAATGTGCATGCCTCCAACGAACTCCAACATGCCTTTTGCAAAATTTAAAAAATAACACAAGTGGCAACATGCGTCCACCGTGCCTCCGTAAGGGGATACACGGTCAGAGTAATTTTACTTGAGGTGAAAATAGACAAACCAAGACAGGGAAAGAATGGACTGGAGGTTTACTCCCGTGGTTTAGCAACATTTTTTCTGGATTTTCCCATTTTATATTCGCCAGAGGATGTCATCCACAAAAACAAGTCTGTGTGGCCTAACTGCATCTTACCTGCAGTAAGAATATGACTCTCATGTTTCACTTGACAGGCCATTGGTAGAATGAAGGCTCATGGGAAGACGAACTACACCCTGCTGCAGTACCCAAAGGCAGGTCACCTGATCGAGCCTCCATACATGCCTCACTGTGCTCTGTATTATCACAGAGTTTTCGGTTAGTAAAATACTTTATACAGTTACTGCAGGTTTCTTCTTTGAAAATGGAGGTATTGTTTTTTGTACTGGGTCGCTTGACAGTAATCAGCGACAGCCGGCAATCAGCGACCCAGTACAAAAAGAAATGGCCAGCAAAAGTGTATCATGAGCCAAAAAAGGCCCCTAAGAACCTGCCATGGAGGCTATTTCAATGAGACAAGATGATAGAAGAAACTTGTGAATGCTGTAAATATCTCACTAAAGGGTGAGGTCGCCAAACTCTTGTTTTTAATGAGATCATTTTGAGATACTGACTGTATGTAGAATTTATAGCTTTCACATACCTTTACATTTTTCTAGACTGGTGTATGCTTGCTGGTGGGGAGCCTAGAAGCCATGCCGCAGCCCAGGAGGACTCTTGGCACAAGATCCTCAGTTTCTTCAGGACACATGTAGACAAAAATAATACACAAAGCAGACTCTGATTCTTCCTCTAATTTTTAACTACATGAATTTGCGCAAAATAATATTGTGCCTTTTATATAAGTGTGATTTATATAAGTGTACCCTGGTGAACTTGTATATAGCTGTCAGTTTGTTACCTTTGTCAGAGAAGATTATGTTTCCCAAGCATTTGTGTGCACATGCTGGCAAATGCTCCCAGAAACGTAATCTTGTTACATCATGATACTGTAACATAACTGTATTTTCTTGATTAATGTATGCACTTTTTAGATTTTTTTCAAAACTTGGTCACAAAGCGTGGCCACAGTTGGCTTGCGTACTTTACTGCCCGCACCCAAACAAAATCTGCAAAAATGTTAAAGAACTTACTTAGACTTAGACTTACTTAGTGGCTCCCACGTCGTGTGACGCATGAGGCAGTTAGAAGGTTCCAGCCCGCTCTGTCTACAGCCAGTCTCCACACATCTTTCCATCTCTTGCCCACTGGCAGGAGATCTCTGTCAACTGTCTGCTGCCAGTTCATCTTAGGACGTCCCCTCTTTCTCCGACCTTGAGGTTTCCACTGAAGAACTTGGTGAGCAAATCCCTCGGGTGGGAGTCGTTCCACATGTCCTAGCCAGCTTAACCGTCGTTTACATATGATTGATGACACTGGCTGTTGTCTTGTTTGTGCTCTTACGTCTTTGTTTGAGACAAAGTCACTCCATTTGATCCCCAAGATCCTCCTCACACACTTGCTGTCGAAGGCGTCAAGGTTCTTCTCATGGCTGGTTTTCAAATTCCATGATTCAGAGCCGTAGAGGAGTGTGGACAGGACGTTGCTATTGTAAAAGCGTAGTTTTATCTTAATAGAAAGTTTCTTACACCTCCAGATCTTTCCTAGTTGGTTAAATGCTGCTGAGGCCTTTCCAATCCTACAGTCCAATTCTTTATCTATTTCCCCGTTGTTGTTTATGGAACTTCCAAGGTAAGTGAAATTCTCAACCACTTCTACTTCATACTGATCGATGAATACAGCTGTTGTCGGTGGGTGGGGTCCTGACAGCATGTTCTTGGTCTTTTTTGTACTGATCTCAAGGCCAATACTAGCTGCTGAGGAGCCTATGTCGCTTACTAACGGCTGGAGCTCTTGGGTGGTTTCTGTTAGGGCGGCGATGTCAACTGCAAAATCCAGATCCGACAGTTTCTGTTCTTGTACCCACTGTATACCCTTTCTGTCTGTTGCCTTGGATAGGACCCAGTCAATGGCGAGGGCAAAGAGAATGGGTGATAGCACACATCCTTGACGTACCCCCGTTGCTTAACCTCAAACCAGTCACTGTACCCATCACTGGTCCTTACACAGCATCTTGAGTTGGCATAAATCCCCTTGATTGCAGATATCAACTTGGGAGGCAATCCATACATCTGCATAATGTTCCGCAATGAGGGCCGATGAATGGAATCAAATGCCTTAGTAAAATCAATGTAGCTGATAGCGAGTGGGGTCTGAAGTTCATTGCACTTTTCTATAATGCGTCTTAGAGTGAAGATTTGTTCAGCGCAGGATCGTTTGGGTCGAAAGCCAGCTTGCTGTTCCCGGAGTTCTCTGTCCACTGCAAAGAACACTGTAAAGAACAAGCAAGCGTTAATAAGGTTATGAATGACTTAATGACTGGTTCATTTGCAACAAAGAAGTTTACTTATACATACCATTGCAGCCATACTTGGCTGAATTGGGGTATATGACATAAACATTTGTTAAAAATGCATTAAAATTCATTCAAAAATGTTAAGGTAATAAAAGGTAAGGTAATATTTTTTAATCTAGATGTCCTACATCTGAACTGCGTGTAGTTGTCCTTTGTTCTTGGTTCTCTGCTATGTACACTTCCCCGTTTCGAAGGCAACCGTCTAGAGAAGAATGGAGATTTAGGCATAGTGCAAGTTTCAAACAAAGATTACGGTGTCTCAGGTACAGGGAAGTAAGTGACAGCTGTTCTAAGGCCCTATCAAGCAAACATATTAGTCTCTGCCTAGAATTATTCTACACGCCTTATTTTGTACAGCTTCAATGCATAGTGGAATGAGTAGTATTGGGTCTGGATTCGACCAGCGACATGTCATCTACTTATTTTCAGTCTTCCGACGAGCTCTCTTCGACCGGAACCACGTATTTGATAAGAGCCGGCCTAACTTTTTAGTTACTTGTGACACTCCGCATGAAAGAGTTTCCCCATTCAGATGTAGGTCCTTGATACTTGACCGTCTTAGGTCCCATTTCCGCACGTGCTTACGTTCTGACGGTGCGTGGTCATGATGACAGATCGGATTTTGAAAATTCTTTAATACCGCTGGCGTCGGGCTGTCCGAAGTTCCGCGGGACATACTCGTAAATTTGGTAGTAAAACAACAAAGAGGAATACTAGCAGTAAAATGAAAATAGATTTGATATTTGTCGCCTATAAACGAGGCTTTGCAGTTTGTCTTTGAAGAATTCCGAAACATTGATTGCAAAGGCGTTTGTTGTGCTTAAAAATAAAGGACTCGCGGTCAAACAACAAAGAGGAATACTGGCAGCAAAAAAGAAGAAAACAAATTTGATATTCGTCGCCTATAAACTAGGTTGTGCCATTTCTCCTGGACGAATCTATTGCTTGTAAAGGCGTGACAGTTGTGCTGAATATAAAGGACTCGCGGTTACAAATTTGAAATCGGGCAGTCTGTTGAACTAAACCAAATTCACAAATGAAAAAGAACCAAGCTTGATCCGGATCAAAATTTTGCAATCTGGTTAAAAAATGCGTTCACATTTGTTTTCAGACATTCTGATTAATCGCACACAATCCAAACTGATTGCGATTCCCTACCTCGACTACACACAGTTTTTCCCGATATCGGCTTCATTTACACTTCAGGCATGCACTACTTAATATTGCTGAATTTGGGGATTTCTTTGCCATTTCTAGACAACATAATCCAAAATAATAAGGGAAAATCCAATTTATTCCCCTTTTTCGACTTAAAAATCAGAAAATGAAGCCATTTATTCTACGCAATTGCAGCCGTTTAAGCTTGTCATCTAGGAATTCAAGACGTCTTGGAGTCATATGACTCAAACAGATTTTTCAATATTCAGCCACAATGGATGGATTTCTGTATTATAAAGGGTCACTTTGAGTCATATGACTCAACACGGAGTCTTTGGGTCACTCGACTCAACTTTGAGTCATATGACTCCAGACAGGGCCGTTGTATACTTTTGGCTCCTATGCTATTATATTAAGACCAAATGACCTGAAAATAGTACCATAGGCACGTTTGCTATTTAGGGACATCACGAACGGCGGCAATTATACATAGCAGCGGACACCCCGGCGTTTTTCTTTCTGTAAGGTCCAGGTGATAATTGACTTGAAATCTGGCGTACCGATGTCAGTGACACATATTGTTCGAAATGCAATTAATACAAGAAGTAAACTCCATGAAATATTTTCACGATAGCGTTTGTGTGTGTGTGTGTGTGTGTGTATGTGCGTGCGTGTGCGTGTATGTGTGTGTGTGTGTGTGAGCGTGTGTGTGTCTACCAACAAGATAACTCAAGAGCGGCAGGATGGATTGTTCTCATACTTGGTGTGTTGTAGAGTCGATTCCACATTACCAAGAGGGTATTTCTTGCCTTTTGTTCCAACATTTTGGAAATCTTAATAACATTCTAACTATGATAAGTAACTGTTTAGAACTATTTATAACATCTGTGTAATGTTCTCAATATTTACCTGCATGTATGCAGGTATGGTTTTCACGGGCGTGGGAAAATTTGGAAGCTGGGGATTTAGGGCGCTGTATCTCGAGAACGAATGGTGCGAGCACGACGATTTTTGGTATGCGGGTTGGGGGTGGTGGCTTGACACTCAGGTTTGATTTTGGGCCTCCTGGCGCTTGAACTTGACATTGCAGGTGGCATTTTTGGTGTTTTGGGGGCACTTTTGGCGCTGTGTATCTGGAACGATACGCGCGATTGCGACGATTTTTGGTGCATGGGTGGGGGGCTGTTGCCTGTTGCCTAGGATTGACTTTGGGCCTTGTCGCGTTTGAACTTGACCCGGCAGGTCGAATTTTGTGTCCGGGAGGGGTATTTCCGGAGTTATATCTTCTGAACGGTTGGTGCGGGCGCGATGATATTTGGCACATGTGTTGGCGGTGGCTGAATAATTCTCAATTTTGATTTTGGCGCCCTTGGTGCTTGAACTTGACATTCCAAGTTACCTTTTGTGCGGGCACTGCGCGTGCGCTGTATCTCCGGAACGCAAGGTGCCATCGTGTTGCTATTTGTTACGTGGGTTGTTGCTGGTGTCCTGGTGGTCAGGTTTGATCTTGGGCCTCCTAGTGCTTGAACTTGATACTGTAGGTTGACCCTGTTTTTGTGTGGTTGGGGCATCCCCCCAATATCTGCTTGGTTTGGTTGGGTTTGGGTTGATTGATAGGTCTTTAAGCTTAGGTGTAGAATCGTCATCTGTTTTTGCACTGGCTTCTGCCACCTTCAATGTATCAGGTTACTTTGTATCAACAGTGTCTGACCTGCCAGATGATGTATTAGTATCTGTTGTGTATTGGTTAGGTACCATTTGAGTTTGCTACTTGTTAGTCCGACTTTGTGGTGTTTAGAGAGCTGTGTAGTACTGAGTTTAAAGTTCTGGTACAAGTTCCTTTACCCTGTGTGGCAATCAGCAGAAGATACAACTTTCTAAAGTGGAGAAGAAATGTATAGAGCTTGAGTGCTAGAGAAAGGTATGTGTATGATTTTTCCTTCTTGCTGTTTCTTTGGGGTTGCCATTTCCGTATTTTATGCAGGTAATTTGTAGTTTGGGGCTAGTCATATTCGCTTGATTTTTGGGCCTGCTTAATCTATAGTACGGGCAGGGTTAAGTGGTAGAGGCTTTGTTCTGTTTTAAATTTAGTATCGTTTGTTGCATTTTGTCACTGCAAAAATATGATGAAATTGTTTTCCCCCTCTAAGCAACTGCTCATTGATTTTGTGGGATGTTTGCTGGGTGTTCACTCTGACTACAACAGCTTTCTGAACTTTTTAAAGCAGCAGCAGCTTGCCATCTATGAATGGAATTGAAAAGGACATTTTGAATAGTAAACTCTGCTGTTAAATTTGGCTTAGGTACTTCAAGAGATTTAGGTTTTAGTTGGACGGATTGAATAAAAATATCATACCACCCTGGGGACTAACTGTTGCTGCTGGATGGGGGCTACCACTATTCATATTGTCTATGGAACTACTATAAAAATATAATTGGTCAAATTATGCAAATAACCTTCCAGTGCCAAGTCATATGTGACAGAATAACTACATGGGCCATCTGAGACAAAAAAAAGGTAGGAAAAGTCGTCTCAACAACTTCAAGGTACTGTGGTTGGTTACCTGCTTAAGAAATCCAAAATAAGTAATGTTCATCCATGCCCAAGCTTACACATTCCCAAAATGGAATTTCAGACTTTGGCATGGTGCAGTCAAACCAACAAGGTAAAAATCTCACTTTTCCAACCACGCAACCACGGACGAAAAGGAAAAAAAATAAACAATAGGTCTACAGACACCCAATACATTTCATGCAGGCCTGAGGTCTACGAACTCTTGTTTCTATAGTGTTCATACATGTTAGAAACATTTTTAACTTCAAATACATTATTTCTGTTAGTTTCCAACATTTAACATTTACGGTAAAAGTCTTTCAAGATTATTTACAACATAACTCTTAACATTTCCAACATAGATTCATCATTTGTGATCACATGTGACGTCCAGGGAAAAAGTTGAAATCTTGACCATCTGAAACTTCTTAGATGCGTTCGTCACACCCCACCGATACACCAAGTATGAAAATCATCTATCCAACCGTTCTTGAATTATCTTGTTGACGCACACACACAAACGCTAGTGAAAACCCCCATGGATAAATAGATAAAATGAAAATCACAAGTTTCGAGCGTACCATCTTATAGGCATATCTACCTCGGTGATGATTGCTATTGCTTTAAAGCTTTAATGAACCTTAATTACCACAGTGACTACAAAGTACAAAATAGAAAAAAAATTACATAATCCCCAACCCTAGGGGGACATAGAGATGAATAAGACAGCATTCATTTATGTCCCGCTGTGGCAATCAACTAGCAAGAAAATAACCTTTTTGTAGACACATCTAGCCTCCGTTGCAGTCTTCAGAACGGGGCTGTTTTTTTTGGGGGGGGGGGGGGGGGGGCTTGGTTTGCAATTTTTAACGTTGGCTATGTTCCCATGGGCCCGGAAAGGGAGTTTGCCCACAAAGGGAGTTTGCTGTGGAAGGGACTTTGCCGTTACAGCGAGTCTTTGCACCCGGGGCTAACACGGCAAAGCCCCGTTCCGACGAACACTGCAATGAGGCTAAAAAATATCCCCGTCAGCACCGCTTATTGGTGCTCAAGCCGCCAACCAAATATGGCAAACAGAGAAACATCACAAGTACAATATACCTGTTGATCCGCGCACGCCGCATTAGCGCGACGTTCGTTGGTTTCGACTCGTCGTCTTTTATAACCGCCCGTCAGCTTAACATCACTATCTGAACACGGTAGGAATCTTTTTATCACTTCTTTTCATTGTATGCTTCAACTTTATATCACTTGTGTTATTGGGATGGATGGAAGTGTTTAGATGTCATTGACGTGAGTTGATGCCATGTTCCGGTTAGATCTAACATGTACTTTGTACTTGTATATTTGGTGGAAATTAAAGAAATCTCAGGTTGACCGCAGTTTAAACCCTGTTACATTATCAGGACGTTCCTACGACTTTGCCCCAACCACTTCCCAACCAAGGTCTGGGGTGGACGTAGCCTGAAATCCACCCTAGTCTCATTCTTCCTGCTTTGTTAGGTTTCTCTGCTCGCATCCAAGCTGAACATGACCATTTGTGCGGTCGGCAGGCGCGGTCGATTCTTATTAAGTCTAGTAGGAAACCTCGAGGACCAAATCCCAACCACAGAAAACCTTCGTCACGACGTACCCCGAACCATTTATTGTTTTTTTTCCAATTGATTTTATTCCACCAGCAGAAATCAAGTGTACAAAGCGCCGTGTACACATGTATAACAATATCATAATGTCATCATTAATAGGGTTAGTGCAGCTTCATAGGTCGTGTACTGTCCGCCTAACACGGTACGGAGGGCTCTCTTCTGAATTCTTTCTAACCGTGCAGTATGCTCTTTAGTGAGTCCGGGATGCCATACTGGAACACAGTGTTCTAAAACGGGTCTGACATAGGACGTGTATACTTGAAGCAAGTCATCCACCCTAACGTTGAACCGTTTCAGGCTTCGAAGCATGAAGAGTCTTGCGTTGGCTTTGGAGATCATTTTTGATACCTGCGTATCCCATTTTAAGTTTGATTGTAACCATACTCCTACTAGACAGGTTAGTACGGAAGCGGAAGAGAAGGAAATCTTTTCCGAAATGATTAATAAAGTGTAAAGGTATAAGATGCCTGTGGCGCACTTGAGTGTCGTCGTGTGCCGACTGTATAAGTCTTTTAACCCATGCAGCCTGTTGGCTACTGCGTTAAATTGATATCTACCATTTTTATCCCTCCTTCTTGGTAATTGGAGTACAGTACTTTTCTTTTTATTTTGTCCGGTTTGCGGTTCAATAGAAAAGAGAAACATGCTTTTTCAATACGTTTTAAGGCCCAGTCAGGGTGTTGGGATCATGGACATATTATAGATTATTTGAGAGACAGATAATGTTTTTATAATCAGTACTTTACCGTAAAGGGTTAATTTGCATCTAAGCCATTTTAGAAGCAAATTTTCCAGGTTATCTATTCTCTTTTCCCAGTTCAAAGTCTCACACTCTTCCTCTGACAAACCATGGTAAATTCCAAGGGATTTAATGGGTTTATTCGGCCAGTCGATTCCGAAGGGAGTGTCTCTTCGTCCTCGATTGGCCCCAACCCACATAGCTTCACACGTTCTATGATTTAGAGTAGGTCCGGCCAGATTACTTCATTTATTATTAATTGATATTTTCAGACTCCTGGGTAGCCCGATTCAGTTTTGAGAAAGTGATTTTCATCGGGGCCCAGGTACACATACTAGGCAATAAAAACATATTACCATGGCCTGGAGAAGGTCTGGAGGCGTTGGTCGGCTATAGGAGCCGGGATCTTTCTTAAGGAAAGGCAGGCCTAAGCGCGTGCAGGCAAACACCGGTACGTACGCTGCTATCAGTGATCATGGTGTCGCTACATACGTTGCTATAAGCCAGAAAAGTTGGTTTGCTACGTAACATCGACTATCATAATTCCACCAGGTGCCATAATACCGCCACGTGAAAAATACGTTAGTATAGAGGTCTTCCCAAGATTGTTTTGAATTCCGAATGTTAAAAATGGTAAATTGATAAATACAATTCAGATATCTAGGTGTTGAAGACAATCTTGAGAAGGCCTCTATAACAACGTTTTTGGAGGTGGCGGTATAATGGCACCTGGTGGAATTATGCGAAGGTATGTTACGTGGAAGGGCAGATTCTAGCAATTCGTCTAGTGGACAATCTTTGAACATTATATGACGATGCTGTTGCAATTGTAGTATAACAGACTTGTGTTTTTTTCTTTCTTTTGGGCATCACACTATGTTAAGTTTAGTTTTATTTCCTTCTTAACATGTTACGTACTTGTCTTTTTTATCCTTCGTAATGATACAAAAATCTAAACACTGCATCTTTCAAGTCTTTTTGGCCTGTTCAATTATTATTTAGAATTGCATGCGTCCCCTGCACGTGATACTGAGGGTTGTCACCATTAAATTGCCTCCTCGAGTCCTCCACTCAAGTGTGGTTGTATCATCATTAAAGGTGTTTTGCTAAGATGCGACTTTACCTAGCCTGGGTACCATCCGGAAAGTAGTTCACTCCGGCGTTAATTATATACTATATGCAGTCGCTTCTAACTCTGACGTTCATTATACTCTATGAATTGCTTCTGTGTGTTTCTTTGCATGGGGGTGTGGGTACATGCATATATTAGTGACATTTGGCCTACACGCAGTAACTGATTTGCGACGACGATGACTGGCGGTCAGCTTCATCTACTGATGACGACACTCAAGCAAAAAAAGCTAAAGGCACAATTCTGTACCTTACGGACATAGGTTTGCAGATTATATAGATACATGTTCAGTCGTGGATCTTCAGACTCATATGAATTTTGAAAGAAGATCAGACAAAGACAAGTTTCTAAAATGTGCGTCTGTGCTTAATCTAGAAAAAGATGGCTTTTCAATCGATAACACACGCCTCCCTTTAGATATACCGGAATTTGACATACTTGACACACGTTTTCAAAAATCTCTACTCGGAGTCCACTCAAAATCATCTAACGACGGCGTGAGAGGAGAGTTAGGAACTTTTCCCTTTATAATATCTGCTAGAATTCAGCTCATTAAATACTGGCACCGTTTGGTAAACTTACCTGAGGACTCGCTACTTCGCGATGCATACAACATGTATTTACTGATAATCAAGACTGGATTAATCATGTTAAGGACATTCTCTGTTACCACGGCCTTGGGCAAATATGGGCGAAACCTGAGGCTTATAAAACAGATTATATTGCTAACCAACTGCGCACCAGGCTACAAGATATATACATACAGGAGTGGTTTAGTTCTATTGAAAACAATTCAAAACTATCTTTTCTTAGCAAATCAAAAGAATGTTATGAACAAGAAATGTACCTTTATAATATAGATAACTTTGAGATTCGCAAAGCAGTAACTCAGTTAAGAATTAGTAGCCATAAGTTGAATGTTGAAACAGGCAGATACTACAATGTAGCCCCTGACCAAAGGTTCTGTCCATTCTGCCCAAATCATATTGAAGATGAATCTCATTTTATAATGGAATGTTCTACATACGCTAGTTTACGCAATGAATTATTTACGTTTCTCGAAGCAAGTATAACATATTTCAAAAGACTCGATGCTACAGACAGATTTGCACATTTATTTAGATGTCAGAACTCCCATAATGCAAAAATAGGCAAATATATCAAGGACTGCTTTGCTATTAAAAAGAATACTGAAGCCAATGATTACCCTACTTCATTATGATACTATATGAATGAATTATGCATATTAGCCCTTATTGTTATGTTAACTATGATGTTAAGCTTTATCCTATACCTCTTGCTTAGTGGGACCACGTGGTGCAGTGGCAGCATATTCGGCTCGAGACCGAGAGGTTGCGGGTTCGAATCCGCCTGCCGTGTCACCGATCTTGTGCCCTTGGGAAAGGCACTTTACACGACTTTCCTCACCTAACTCAGGTGTAAATGGTACTTAGCTGCGGCTAGTGGCCTTGGCGGGGCTTTCTTGGCCGAGACAGGCTTAGGGGCATGTTCGGGCATGACGCACCCGCCATGACACACGAGTCGCGCGATCAGGGGTAGGAGGAACTCCTTACATCCTTGGTCGGAAGTCCTCCTAGGAGACGGATACTCCGAATAACAAAGCTGCATCTGCTGAAGCCGTCTCACATGTGTCAAACAGTTGTGTCCCTGTGAGACTTAGTGCTCCAGTAGACGAGAGGGTGGAGAAGGAATTGCACACCCCTCCTTCACCATAAAAAGTCATGTGCGGGTCAGGCAAAAAAACAGGTAAAAATGCCTGTCTGCCTGCTCATCTGTCGAAACGACAGGAGAACCATTAAAAAAAATAAAAAAATACCTCTATTTTGTACTTTATGTAATAGTTGTTGCCATGCTTTGTGAGAGGCCGTCTTTCAAGAAAATACATCTAAAGCAGAAAGGCCGTATATGGGAATGAAGGGTATCACTCCAGCTTTAAGAACAGCCGGGTTTCAGTTTCTTCACTCTCTCTGCTTTTCGTAATTTTGGGTGGAGAACAGTTTTTTTCTCATAAAAAAGTATGCAAAAAAAGGGGAATGTCGACGTGGAAATAAACCCATCACCTATATTTTAGTCATGAAAATGACTGATATTGTCGGAAAGAGAATACACCTAGGATTAATCTAGCAAAAAATAAAGAAAATCGTAACACTGTGATTTTTACAATAACCCGACGCGCGAGGCATAGCAACACGGCTCACAGACCGCATATGGACGGAGAATCTGGGTCAACGGGCGAATCACTTCCAACGCGTAGAAATACAAGAAAGCGAAACTCGGGCCCAAAACCAAATTGCACCAAAAACACATCACTTCTTACGCTTTTTAGCCATGCCAGTATTAAATGCCACTTCGCAGCAGATTATGAGAAATTTGAACTCAAACACGGACCCTCGAGACCCATTCGTCACATTTTTGTCGCGCATTGGTGTGTGCACCGTTGATATCGCCACTTGTGCACACTAAGAGCAAACATAAGACTATAATGGCGAAGCTCAAGCGCGTTTAAGACATTGATTCTACAAGGCTTTGGTTCTCGAGGTTCTCGAGCCGAAGCTCAAAATTCAGCTCTCTAGTGGCTATTCGGTCGCTGACCATGACGAGTTCGTTAAGCCGGCGTCACACTTCTAGGGACCGTTGGTCGAATTTTGTGAACGCCAGAACGGCAGGTTTTCAAAAGATTATATCTAGCCTGAAAAATCTAGTACCCTGCTGCATTACTCGGGGACTGCTAAAGCGGTTAGGTATCTGACTTAAGATCCGGCGCGTTAGATTTGATGCCGTTGTTACGATTTCCTGGTTACTTTGATCCCTTGAATACGTGCGGTATCAATATTGTGGTGTGCCACAATCTGTTACTAGCTGTTTGCCTCTTAAGGTGCCCTCTCACTGCTCTTGTGGCACGCTTGCGGCACTACGGGGTTCGATAACGCAGATGTACCCTCAAGGAACCTAGAGGTGCCGCAAACGAACCTAGAGTAGAGGTGCCGGTTGCAAGCGCAACAAACCATCGCACATGTAACACACGCCTCCCAACAGTCATACCGGAATTTGACATAATTGATATACGCTTTCAAAAATTTCTACTTGGAATCCACTCCAAATCATCTAATGACGGCGTTCGAGGAGAATTAGGAACTTTTCCTATTATGATTTCTGCTAAAATTCAGCTCATTAAATACTGGCACCGTTTGGTAAACTTACCTGAGGACTCTCTGCTTCGCGATGCATACAATACTGTATTTACTGGTGATCATGACTGGATTAATCATGTTAAAGACATTCTCAATTACCATGGCTTTGGACATATATGGGTGAAACCTGAGTCGTATAAACTAGATTACATTGCCGACCAACTTCGCTACCGTCTACAAGATACATTTATACAGGAGTGGTTTGCTCGCATAAAAAGCAATTCAAAACTGTCTTTTCTTAACAAATCGAAAAAGTGTTATGAACAAGAGACATACCTTTATGATATATATAACTTTGAAATTCGTAAAGCGATAACCCAGTTAAGAATCAGCAGTCATAAATTGAACATAGAAACAGGCAGGTATCATAATGTAGCGCCTGACCAAAGGTTTTGCCCATTCTGTCCAAAGCAAATTGAAGATGAATGTCACTTTGTCATGATGTGCAGTAGGTACAATGTTTCACGTAATGAGTTATTCACATTCCTCGAATCAAATACAACAGATTTTAAGAGACTCAATGATACAGACAGATTTGATTATATATTCAGATGTAATAACTCCCACAATGCTAAAATAGGCAAATATATAAAAGACTGCTTTGTCATAAGAAAAAATGCCGAAACTCATAATTAGCCCCACTCGATTGTAATACAATATCAATGATTTAAGCTAGCTCTTATTGTTCTAGAAATCAGGATGCCAATTATTTTATTCTATA
Organism: Branchiostoma floridae; assembly: GCF_000003815.2. Classification (NCBI taxonomy): domain Eukaryota; kingdom Metazoa; phylum Chordata; class Leptocardii; order Amphioxiformes; family Branchiostomatidae; genus Branchiostoma; species Branchiostoma floridae. Next base: position 17,379,770 of record NC_049983.1, on the reverse strand, counting down.
TTCATAATCTGCATATGTACTAAGGTTGATACTTGTTTTAGTAATAAGGATGATAAGTTTGTTTCTTCTTTTTTTTTTGCCATACATTGTACCGTGTACGATCGTTGCGCAATAAAGTTCTTCTTCATGTGGGGGTTCTTTAACGTGCATGGGGTGTGGCTCTCCCCATACACGGGACCTCCATTTAACGTCCTATCCGAGGGACGTCCCAGGCCGAAGCTAGGTACTCATGTTCACCTGAGTAAAGTGAGGAAAGCCACGCGCGGATCCAGGGGGAGGCGCGCTAGGCCCTTCAGCTGGCGAAAAAAAAAAAATTAGCAAGATAAACCCAGGCTGCTAGGGGTCTTCGGAAGTTATGCTAGGAATATTGACAACGTTATAAAACTAATTCGCTTATTTGAAAGGAGATTTTCTGGTAATTATAAAGAGAAACTTGCAGTTTGCAATTACTAGTGGGTCTTTCGAGTCACGTAAACTTACGGTAAAGGCCCGGGGCGCGACCGCATCAATTTCTCCCCATGAAACTGGTGGGTCGCTGTAAGCCAAAATCGGCGCTCAAAAATATAGAAAGAGCGTGAAAATTTTGTAAGATCTCCAGAAAATCAGCGGAATTTAATTACTTTTGATAAACTGGGGATTTCTATCGCCCGTCATCAGAGAGACCCCGCCTTGGGAAAATCGGCGTCGTGCGCCGACACCCCCCTCCCCACTCCAGTTCTGATCAGTCGCCGCAATGACTGTGCTGACGTTTTTGTTGTCATTTTCCCCCGATTAGTCGTCATCAATTGCCACCGCAGAAGGCTCGTTCTCATTTAAATGTCGAAATGCTGTCGCCTGACTTTACGCCTTGATATGGAGCAAACTATAGACAACATGACTGGTTCCTTCATTTTTCCACAACCCCTGTAATGTTTTACAAAAGATGCACCACAACATTCGTAGAGGTTGATGGATTAGAAGATTATCATAGCCACGGGTGGGATTTCACACCCTAAAAAATGGCTGTCGCCTGAGAAGAAACGAAGAATTCAAATAGTAGCCAAAAATGTAACAATTCAGTTCCCAGAATGATTGTTCGGCAGTTGAAACCAGCTACCCAGGCCCTCTGCCCGATCACGTCTGATCGCCCCTGTCACTGATCTTGGAGGCTGTGTGAGGTGGTTTATGCCTGTCGCCAGATTCTGTAACAAACGTTACCACCACTAGTACGATGGTTGCCACGGTTATATTATGCACGTATAAGACTAGAAATGGCCGTTTTTGTAACGCTGTACAGTTTTTCTGGCTTTCTAAAGAAACAAAAAAGGGTTGGTGACTGTCATTTGTATCTCACCATGCTTAACAAAATGTTGTACAGAAATGACTGTAACAAACGTTACCATTGTTCGATGCTGTCTAAGCTTTCTATTTGACCTGGTGTAAAAAAGCTGCCCACTTTTCAAATGCCCCTAGGGACATCCACTTATACCTAAATGATGTAGTCAATAAGGTACGTCCTTTTGAAGAGAACAGGGTAAAGTCTACTGTTGTAACAAACGTTACCGGTAACGTTTGTTACATGCCCTGTAATGTATTATCAATGGGACCGAAAATAATAAGTTGCCATTTTTTGGCTATGGTTAAAAGAGGAATTTTCCCAAACAACCAAGTAGTTTTCAGTGAAAATAAAGCCGATCTATTTTTCGACCAAAAAAATGCCATTTTCGACATTTCAATGAGAACGAGTGAGAAGCAAAAAGAGTCCGAAATATATGTAATTTCAAATGCGTAAGACACTTTCAAAATCGTCTCCGGCAAGCCGCTCAGATCCCACGAGAGTTCTATGCGATTTCATAGGAGCGCGAGCCGCTTCGCGGTGAAAGGCAAATCGGCAGCCAGGTACAAATAATTTTGCGATATTGTTTGTGTAGCGTGGCGTCATTTATGAATATTAACAAGGAGGAACTAGCCTTCGTTAGGTTTGTTAGGTTTGTCATGAGTGGTAGTTGATAAAGATAGTAAAAAAACGTCCCTAACGTGAACTAGACAGCCACAGACATGACAAAAAGTTAGTGTTCGTTTGCTTCTCATATTTGCTCAGAGATGGCTCTAAAATGCACCAGAGAGCCTCTATTTCTTAAAATTTTTCTGGTAACTGGGTGTCGATTCATAGACCTACAGATGTGGAGAAACAGATTGTCGTATGACGTTGAAAAAGAAACATTTATGTTGGATGATAACGTTCGCTTTTGAGTTACAAGCAGTCTAATCATTGCTGGTAGCCTGCTGCCGATAGAACACCAATCTTGCAGTCATTCCGATCTATAAAGCCATTTTTCTCAATTTTTACAGATGTGATAGACTTTATAGACATCAATGGTCGCCATCCGCCGACAGTGAAAAGACTCCGCGTCATACAAAATCGTGTGAAATATCAAACATTTTCATTTGATAAATTGGAAAATTGTTGAATAAACCTATAAAAATATATTATCCCATATACATGGTGCAAAACACATATTCAATCGAGTCAAATCTGGCATACGGTTAATTAGTGTCCGTTCATTTGGGTCATTTCTTTTACGGTAAAAGTCGTTCAAGATTATTTACAACATATGCCATATAATTCATCATCATAAGGGAAATCCTTTCATTACGTATCTCATTTTGGGGCGTTTTCATCATTTTGCCTTCATTTTTCATGAAATGAAATGTTCATTTAGTCTAGAAACGCCGCTCGTCAGTGTGAGTGCAAGAGAAAATCGGCAAAAGTAGCACAACAGTGCTGCAGTGAATGAACCCAGCAGTGCCGCAAGCGTGCCCCAAGTACAATTAGAGCACCTTTACATACACAGCTCCAAAAGTAGGACCTGAGAAATGGTGGCATGCAAATGCCAGGTAGGTCTGGTTAAGCTTACGTTTCATCCTGAGCGACCTTTACCAGTCTTACCTGGCCACTTCCACCGCTGGTTATTCCCGTATTCCGTCTTCCAGCGAAATCGAACGCCTTGTATTCCTTGTGGCAAAGACATATATACTCCTGAAAAGATAGCGGTATGGTACACAGCTTCTCTTTTAAACCAAGGTAAGCTTTTGAATATGAAACCCATTCTATTTAACCTGGTCAGCTAGCCTGGAGTCCAGCCTTTGGTCCTCTAGATCTCCGAAGCGACCGTCGGCAGCGGACCAAGGCTAAACAAGGCTGGACTCTAGTCTACGGGTCATCAGCCTCTCTTTCTCAGGGCCATGTTGGTCCCGGTGCCGACGAGCTGGCCTGTGCTGGCTGTGGAAACCATTTGGATTCCGGGTCGATTTTATGCTGTTGTCATGTCGCAATCCTTCTTTGACAGCATTGACTTCCCCGCGGAGTTGGTAATTGGAATGGGATTGTACCTTAAAGGTGTCATCTGTTTTCCTACTTTTCAGATACGACACTGCACACAACTGAAAATTTTGTATCATACGATATCGTTGACAGAAATCAGTGTGAATTGATACAACGCTAATAATGTTGCCAGTCAGCTAATGCCGGAGATGTGAGTTGGTACGAGGCATTGCTTTCGTGTTGCCGACAGTCAATGGTACGTACCAGCTCTCCTAATCCTTCCGCCCATGGTTTCTTCTCAGTACCTTGTATACTTGATGGCATCAGTTACTCGTTTAGTAGTTTAGTTAGTTAGTTACTCATTTTCGTTAGTCGCATATCTGTGGTGACGTTGATATAAGTTGTTTGCCACTCGAGTATAGCCAATATTGCCCTTATCATTGACATTGCCAATCAATCAATCAACTAACCAACCAATCACCCCATCCACCCATTAATGCACCCATTAATCAATCATCAATATGCGGTTGTTAATTGATGACGTCTTTAGTGAGAAACTCATCATGAAGTACGTTGTTGACCTTACCAAAAGTAACACGCACAACTCACATTCTACAAGAATAATGCATATATATATATTGAGTCAAAATGTTTTCAAAAAACAGGTTTATTGTGCCATAAATTCACATGACATAAATTATGTTAATGAAGTAAATTTCCCAGACCTACTGACATTCGGTAAATTTTCTAGCATATTTCCACACTCACGGTACGAAACCTATCCGTTCCTAAAGATAAAGTTAACCAAGCAGATAAAGGATACATGTTTCTCTTTCTTGTGATGTGTTTATTTAGCTGCTAAAATACTTAAATCACCAGAAATTTGCCAATGAAAACGGCGGCCAGGTTTGCGATAGTTACAGGTTACAGGTTCGCGATTGTTGTTACAGGTTTTTTTTCTATTTGCTTTTGGACAGACGAGGACAATGCGGCACTACGTATACACTCAAGTTTTTGTAACTTATATTAAAAGTGCCACATACACGGTACAGGCAGAGGGTAAGAGAGTGTTGCATTTTGTCCTAAGGAAGCGTTGTATGATGGCAAGGGGTGTAGCAATTTCGACGTGTGGCAATTTCGAACTGTCCTGATACCGCACTGGCTGCGTGACCCTGTGTTTACGGTTCTTGCGTAGTCTCTACCAGACTCCGTAGGTCGCGCGCTGTTACCTAGCCAGCTATAATTCTCTGGACGGATCACACTAATCTCCAAGCAGCTACCATAATGGCATAAGATAGTACCAAACTGGCCAAGGAGTGTAGTCATCCAAAGGGTGTCAATTTTCCCTGGTAGCGAAACACACCCCTAAGCCAGCTTCACTCCTCTGCCAGCTTTTGATACTATCTTATGCTACAGTAGGATATGTTTGGAGATTAGGCTTACACTCCTCTATTTGTTCCATTTCTACGGTTTTTCCAGCGACCCGGAGTCTGGTAGAGACTAGTGCTTGCGCATCGATGTGCTAGACCGCAGCAGAATGAGAGTAGTCGTACCATTTGAAAGAGCAGATTACGAACTTACTGACCCCAGTAACTTTAATTTTAGAGGGAAAAGTCCACTGGAAAGGATTCAACGTTCTTTAATTGTGAAAACAAAATTATTTTTTTCTGGTTGTCTCTGGTTATTTTGATGTGATCCTCATGTTTATTGATGAGCGCCGGCGAAGCACCGAGGTACTTTTTCCTATCGATATCACTACTACACGCCAAGACACAGCTTTTTTCAGAAGCACTTGTTTTTATTCACTTTGACAAACAAGACAGCCGTGGTGGTAATCTACTTATATTCACGCCACCACTATCCATATATATATATAGAAGTATAAACATAACCAGACTAAGCAAAATACAAAATGAAGTAAGATGTAAACCATACTGATAGCAAAATTGAAATGGAAATTAAATATAATGTGTATGACAAAGTTGTTATACGCCCCTATCCCAATAATAAAGGTCAAATTTTACAGGCAACTAAAAAGCTTGGAAGAATAAATGAATCAGGCTGTAAATTGTTTGGAGGTTGTGATAAAATTTCAAGTTATAGCTAGAATTTTGGAATTAATGGAATATGAAAACGTTCGGATTAAAGTTAGCTATGACTCCACCGGAGTGACATCAATGCCAAAGACAGCATCTCAACTGTTGCTGTGTGTTTATGTTTAAAACCTTTCTTTTAAACAGAGAGATGAAGAATTACCCTGATTAGTCTCATTACCGTTACCAGAATGGCTAAGGTTATGTTTTTTTCATTATTCTGTCAATGCAATGCTTTTGGATTGTTTTTCGTATTTCATATCCCCAATATTTCTTTAAGTTCAACCGCTACTGATACTGTGGGCGGGTGTCTGACGAGTGTCTAAACAAGTCTCGTTTCTTATGAACTCTGGGTTGCTGCCAGGTTCTCAATTACTTTTTATTATTCCCTATCCCCTAACTATTCATCCATTCCCGCTGTGGCAATTACCTATAGGCGAGGAAAGAACTCACTTGACTAACGCCTCGTACAATACCGCTCAAGTTGCTAACCAAACATGGCAAACAAATAATCATGCCTCCGGAGCTCCTACGACAATATATACGTCATGTATGACCACCTGTTGAGACGTGCACGACACATATGTGCGCCGTTCGTCGGTATCGTCTCCTCGCCTCCTATATCTGCGCTTCAAAACACGGAATATTTTTTTTTACATGTTCAAAACTTTTTAAGAGGAATCCCTTTGCATTTCAAACAGAAAGAAGGGGGTATCTGAGTTTAAGTGGAGCAAGTTGACCGGCACACCTACTGTCGCACCTCGATCAATTGTCCGTGTTTTTTTTTTCCTTCTCTCTCACCCAACGTTACTTGGTCTCACCTACAATGTAATGAAAAATGATTCGAAATTTGGTAAATAAAAGGCCTCAAATTGTACCCCGAATTTTACGTTGTGCACATTATTTTCGGGGCAAGCAAAGAACACTGCAGGGCAGTTTACGGGGCATGTCGGTAGGCCTACTTAGACTTAGATCCTCCCGTGTCTAGTAACACATTGGGCAGCAAGCAGTCTCCATTCAGGGCGGTTTTGGGCAAAGGTTTCCGCTTCCGTAGGTTTATGTTCTCAATTGGCCAAGGTCGCTAGGGGCCCGGCTCAAGCCCAGTAGCAGAACTCGGTACTATAGCTGTCCAGGGGAGGGGTAGCAGGCAGGTGTGAGTTTACCCTCAGAGCCAGACAGCCGTGGCAGTTCTTTCCGGAGACCTTTGATATAAGCACTTCAGGGTGGAGTCATGCAGGAAGGTAGTTTGCCGGGTCCAGGCCCAGTAGTTTTTTTATTAATAAATAAAGCTTCACACAAAAAACAGCATTACTCCCCTGTTGTGTTCTTGCGCGTGTTGCACGACGACTCTCAACATCCTGTATCTTGTAGTTGGTCTCCAGAGCTTTCTGTGCTTCATGATTATTTCCTGTTTTTTTCATGTCACTCACGAAATCGGTGTTGTTTGGCGCTAACCATTGGAATACACGTTCCCATGGTTAGCACTTTCTATCAATAAAAAGCAATAATTCTGATAGGAAAAGATCTTTATTGCAAGATTAATCGCTTATTGATTTGAATAACGACTACATAGCGCATGATTGCCATGATTGTCTATAACTTATGTATAATATCTACTAGTACAAAATTCTACTTCGGAATCAATTCTGATGTTCGCCTTCTTTGAATGCTGTGTAGAATGAAATTGTCACGTTGTATTTTTGTAAGTCGAGTTTAGTAGAAGTACCTTTGTTTCAGATCATTCGATTGTGTAAACCTAAATGGTTTGTTACTTTCGTTTAAGTATTGGAGTCAACGATGACTAATCGGTGTCATATTCTCCATTGGCATCCGATCCCATGGTATTAAACACTTACCTCATTATCGTGTACTTTAATCTTACAGACCTGAGTTATCGGGGTCAATTGTACCACAAAAGAAAGGGAAAAAAGAATATAATTTCTTGTGCGGTGGTATTGGCACTGGCATTGGCACCATTCGGATAAAGTTAGCTATGAATCCATCAATGCCAAATACAGCATGTCAACTGTTGTTGTTTCTTTATGCTTAAAAACTGTATCCTAAACAAAGAGATAACGAATTACCCTGATCAGTATCATTTCTCATCATTCTGTAAATGCATGACAACCCTGACGTACAAGGTTTCCGCGACTTTCATGTCGAGTCCATGTTAGATGAGTTGTAGCCTCTTCACTACCACATGCAGCTAAACGCCCACTCACATTATCAGATCAGTGAGCACACAGCATGATTATGCTGTGTGCTCACTGATGTGATAATGTGAACTTTCATAAACTTTCCTCATTAAGTCGCGGAAACCTTGTACGTCAGGGTTGTCATGGTGATGTGGGAAAACAAAACCGACAGTGGTCTTGTAACACAGCTAGTCCTGGTAAATAATTAGGGGATAGGGAATGGTCAAGTACAAAGAAAAAACAAAGTAATTGAGAGCCTGGCAGCAACCCTGAGTTAATGAGACATGAGTTTAGCTTTCACAGTCTTCATCCCTGCAGTATCAGCAGTGGTTGACCATTAAAGAAATATTGAAAATATGAACTAAGACAAACAAACCCAAAATCATTGCATTGACAGAATGATGAGAAATGATACTGATCAGGGTGAACAAAACAGCCGGGTGGAGGACAGTGGTTCCATCCCGGCATCTTCTTGAATACAGAAACATTTTAATCATTCGCTTCGAAATGCCACTATATCCCAAAACAGCTGCCGGTTGGCACTCGTGGTATATATACCAGAAAGAGCTACTCAACACAAATGATGAACCTCAATTCACCTCACAATTGTGTCACTAAAAAGGAAGCATATTCTTGTCTGAATTTCAGATTACGGATTCAGATCACGCCAGGTGACACGAGGTTATGAGGCTTCCCATCATCTCACCTGAAGCCGTCACAAAGCTGACGTCTGCCATGGCGGGCGCTTTTACAAAAGTCGCAAACGTCACAGAACAACTTGCCGGGGGTATTCTCAATCACTTTGTGACACGTCATGTAAACGTGACCTATGACCTCGCCAAGAACGTGACTAACATCACAGCAGAAGGAGTCAGCAGCCTTGTAAAGTCCATAGGCGATGTCGGCATGTGCGAGTTCACATTCACCAACGTCACAATCAGCGGAAACACAACCGAGGAAGTGGTGAGCTACAACCCAGTCAACTGTGGTCTGTACGGCCTCTACCCGCCTATTAAGTATCTTCTGATCCTCGTCCTCATCGGCTTCCTGCTCTGGACACTCTTCGGCAACGGCTGCCTGATAGGCGTCGTCATGACAGACAAGGACATGCAGGTGGGTGTGTCATAGTCTTTGCTTTTTTATGTCTTGTGGCTGACTTTGTCAACCATACCACCACTCTGCTAGACGGCAATCGCGCGGAGACTTTCAAATTAGGGTGTAAACTACAGTGATTGGGCATAGAATTTGACAGAGCTCTTAACAAAGTTCATTGATAAACACGAACCCTTTTACGGTTTGTATGCATTGTTTTCTTTTCAGTCATACTTTCACCTTTCGCATGACAATCCAGTTATGAAATCATACCTTTCGCATGACATTCCAGTTATGAAGTCAATGGCTACACACATCCAATTTAGGTCGCAGCGAGTTCGCAGCGCAATTGCTGTCTAGTGAAAGAAGAACTTTATCGCACGACAATTGTACATGGTACAAAGTATGGCAACAACTATTACATTAGGTACAAAATAGGGGTATAGGATAAAGCTTAGCATCCTAGTTAACATATTCAAATACATTTTAGTATCAGAATGAAGAAAGCTAAACATTAGCTTCAGTATTCTTTCTAATAGCAAAGCAGCCCTTGATATATTTGCCTATTTTTGCATTATGCGAGTTCTGACATCGAAATATAAATGTATGTAGCATCGAGTCTTTTGAAATATGTTCTCTGGTGTAGTACAGTACAGTCAAGGGCCAATTCCTCAGAGTCTGCCGCCGTTGACAATCAAATGTTTTGATATGAGAAGAGAATGGTTGCTATTTTACTTTTAAATGTGTTTTATTAATTGACAACTAACGGCCGGTCATAATTGAAAAGCGTATGTTTTTGCATATAAGAACTAGGTCTAATTGAAAGGTTGTTGTTGTTGTTGTTGTTGTCCTCATTTAACGTCTATTATTTTGCTAGACGTGGTCTCTAGGTTATATATCTATCTATCTATCTATATATCTATCTATCTATATATGATAAGGTTTTAGTGTTTGCAGCAAGAATGTCGGGGTACAAATTGTCCCTCTCCATTACGGTTTCATTTCTAATATTGATTGAAACGACATATTAATTATGAAAGGAAAAGGAAGAAACTAGTTTTGAATTTCAACCCCTCATTTGAATGTGCATGTATTAAACAAATGATGTGGTACAGTATATCATAAATTCCGGCCAAAAAAGGAAGCTTTTTTAAAACTTTGATTTACCAGCAACAAACCGCTTTCAGGAACCGGGAAACATTTTCCTGTGTGCCCTCGCCCTCTGCGACATTGCCCAGTGCCTGATGTTCTCACCAAGTGCCATACACAGCCTGTTGCACGGCGTGTCTCCCGGCTGGCTCGGGTGCAGGATCCAGGCTTTCCTCGTCTCTTTCCTGTCCTGCCTGACCATCTACCTGCAGGCGGGGCTGCTGTTCTGCCGCTGGGTGCACATCGCGTTTCCCTACCACTTCGCCAAGCACCTGGCAAGCAGCCGACTCGCTCTCGGCATGGCCGCCTGCTTCTTCGTCGCCCTGGTGCCGCCTCTGGTCGGGATCGCACGGGTCGGGCGCGTGTCCACCTGGGCGCTTGACGTGGCTGCTGCCGACATCGCGGTGCCCGTGAGCCTGCTGTTGCCGTGCACACCCGGCGGCACGGAGAGCACCGTCACCACGTTCCTGTGCGGTCTCGGGCAGATCATTGTGTGCTGCATTGCCGGCCTCATCTCCAAGGTGGCATGGGACAACGAGAAGAAACACGACACGAAACGGGCTTGGGCGGCCCAGGCTGACCAACTGCCGAAGAAGCTCAAAGCTGCCAAGACCTTCGGGATCGTTGTCGGAGTCCAGTGGGCCTCGTGGGTTCCGCTGATCATTCTGGTGATGCGA